>NW_027514239.1:0-86891 GCF_048772815.1 Callospermophilus lateralis
GTCAATATAGGAGAAAACAGAGTGAAAACCTAAAAATTCAAACTTTTACTCCAAAAGAATGCTTCAATCTAGGAGAACTAAACTTTGGCATCCAAGTGGGATTGGTGTACAGATTATTACTTGAAAGTATCATGAAGATTGGATGAAAAAATATATGTTGAGATTTCAGGAGACGGTAGTTTTTTGGAAGCTTAACAACGCCTTTCATCGAAAGTGTTATTCGCCAGTCTCTGCTTAAGGCTACATCAAGAGGAAACAAACCTTAGAGATAGAACATAGAACTAATTTATTGTCTCAAGTTTCAAGAAGCTAGCACAAACCATGTTTGATTTAGAGTTCGAACTGCATCTGTCAATATAGGAGAAAACATAATGCAAACTAAAAATTCAAACTGTTACTGCAAACGAATGCTTCAACCTAGGAGAAAGAAACTTGAACATCCACGTTTTATTGGTGTACTGCTCATTACTTGAAATTATCATGAAGGTCGGAAAAAAAAATATGATGAGATTTCAGGAGACTGTATTATTTTGGCAGCCTAACAACGCCTTTTCATTGAATGTGTCTTTTGTCAGTCTCTGCTTAGGTCTACATCCAGAGGAAACAAAAAATAAAAATAGAATGTAGAACTACTTTACTGTTTTCAAGTTTCAAGAAGCTAGCACAAACCGTGTTTGATTTAGAGTTCGAACTACATTTGTCAATATAGGAGAAAACAGAGTGAAACCTAAAAATTCAAACTGTTACTCCATAAGAATGCTTCAATCTAGGAGAACTAAACTTTGGCATCCAAGTGGGATTGGTGTACTGATCATTACTTGAAAGTATCATGAAGATTGGATGAAAAAATATATGTTGAGATTTCAGGAGACTCAAGTGTGTTCGAAGTTTGGCAAACCCCTTTCAGTATAAGTGTTATTCGCCAGTCCCAGCTTTAGGATACAAGAGGAAACAAACCTTAGAGATAGAACGTAGAACTACTTTATTGTGTCAAGTTTCAAGAAGCTAGCACAAACCGTGTTTGATTTAGAGTTCTAACTGCATCTGTCAATATAGGAGAAAACAGAGTGAAACCTATAATTTCTAACTGTTCCTGCAAACGAATGCTACAACCTAGAAGAACAAAACTTGGGCATCCACGTTTGATTGGTGTACTGATCAATACTTGAAAGAATCATGAAGATTGGATGAAAAAATATATGTTGAGATTTCAGGAGACGGGAGTTTTTAGAAGCTTAACAACGCCTATCATTGAAAGTGTCTTTCGCCAGTCTCTACTTAAGGCTACATCAAGAGGAAACAAACCTTAGAGATAGAACGTAGCACTACTTTATTGTGTCAAGTTTCAAGAAGCTAGCACAAACCATGTTTGATTTAGAGTTCGAACTGCATCTGTCAATATAGGAGAAAACAGAGTGAAAACTAAAAATTCAAACTGTTACTGCAAACGAATGCTTCAACCTAGGAGAACGAAACTTGAACATCCACGTTTCATTGGTGTACTGCTCATTACTTGAAATTATCATGAAGTTCGGAAAAAAAAATATGTTGAGATTTCAGGAGACTCTAGTATTTTGGCAGCCTAACAACGCCTTTTCATTGAATGTGTCTTTCGTCAGTCTCGGCTTAGGTCTACATCCAGAGGAAACAAAAAGTAAAAATAGAATGTAGAACTACTTTACTGTTTCAAGTTTCAAGAAGCTAGCACAAACCGTGTTTGATTTAGAGTTATAACTACATTTGTCAATATAGGAGAAAACAGAGTGAAACCTAAAAATTAAAACTGTTACTCCAAAAGAATGCTTCAATCTAAGAGAACTAAACTTTGGCCATCCAAGTGGGATTGGTGTACTGATCATTACTTGAAAGTATCATGAAGATTGGATGAAAAAATATATGTTGAGATTTCACGAGACTCTAGTGTGTTGGAAGTTTGGCAACCCCTTTCAGTATAAGTGTTATTCGCTAGTCCCAGCTTTAGGAAACAAGAGGAAACAAATTTTAGAGATAGAACGTAGAACTGCTTTATTGTGTCAAGTTTCAAGAAGCTAGCACAAACCGTGTTTGATTTGGAGTTCTAACTGCATCTGTCAATATAGGAGAAAACAGGGTGAAACCTATAATTTTAAACTGTTCCTGCAAACGAATGCTACAACCTAGAAGAACAAAACTTGGGCATCCACGTTTGATTGGTGTACTGATCAATACTTGAAAGAATCATGAAGATTGGATGAAAAAATGTATGTTGAGATTTCAAGAGACGGTAGTTTTTGGAAGCTTAACAACGCCTTTCATTGAAAGTGTTATTCGCCAGTCTCTGCTTAAGGCTACATCAAGAGGAAACAAACCTTAGAGATAGAACATAGAACTAATTTATTGTCTCAAGTTTCAAGAAGCTAGCACAAAACCATGTTTCATTTAGAGTTCGAACTGCATCTGTCAATATAGGAGAAAACAGAGTGAAAACTAAAAATTCAAACTGTTACTGCAAACGAATGCTTCAACCTAGGAGAACGGAACTTGAACATCCACGTTTTATTGGTGTACTGCTCATTACTTGAAATTATCATGAAGGTCGGAAAAAAAAAATGTTGAGATTTAAGGAGCCTGTAGTATTTTGGCAGCCTAACAACAACTTTCATTGAATGTGTCTTTCGTCAGTCTCTGCTTAGTTCTGCATCCAGAGGAAACAAAAAGTAAAAAATAGAATGTAGAACTACTTTACTGTTTCAAGTTTCAAGAAGCTAGCACAAACCGTGTTTGATTTAGAGTTCGAACTACATTTGTCAATATAGGAGAAAACAGAGTGAAACCTAAAAATTCAAACTTTTACTCCAAAAGAATGCTTCAATCTAGGAGAACTAAACTTTGGCATCCAAGTGGGATTGGTGTACAGATTATTACTTGAAAGTATCATGAAGATTGGATGAAAAAATATATGTTGAGATTTCAGGAGACGGTAGTTTTTTGGAAGCTTAACAACGCCTTTCATCGAAAGTGTTATTCGCCAGTCTCTGCTTAAGGCTACATCAAGAGGAAACAAACCTTAGAGATAGAACATAGAACTAATTTATTGTCTCAAGTTTCAAGAAGCTAGCACAAACCATGTTTGATTTAGAGTTCGAACTGCATCTGTCAATATAGGAGAAAACATAATGCAAACTAAAAATTCAAAACTGTTACTGCAAACGAATGCTTCAACCTAGGAGAAAGAAACTTGAACATCCACGTTTTATTGGTGTACTGCTCATTACTTGAAATTATCATGAAGGTCGGAAAAAAAAATATGATGAGATTTCAGGAGACTGTATTATTTTGGCAGCCTAACAACGCCTTTCATTGAATGTGTCTTTTGTCAGTCTCTGCTTAGGTCTACATCCAGAGGAAACAAAAAATAAAAATAGAATGTAGAACTACTTTACTGTTTCAAGTTTCAAGAAGCTAGCACAAACCGTGTTTGATTTAGAGTTCGAACTACATTTGTCAATATAGGAGAAAACAGAGTGAAACCTAAAAAATTCAAACTGTTACTCCATAAGAATGCTTCAATCTAGGAGAACTAAACTTTGGCATCCAAGTGGGATTGGTGTACTGATCATTACTTGAAAGTATCATGAAGATTGGATGAAAAAATATATGTTGAGATTTCAGGAGACTCAAGTGTGTTCGAAGTTTGGCAACCCCTTTCAGTATAAGTGTTATTCGCCAGTCCCAGCTTTAGGATACAAGAGGAAACAAACCTTAGAGATAGAACGTAGAACTACTTTATTGTGTCAAGTTTCAAGAAGCTAGCACAAACCGTGTTTGATTTAGAGTTCTAACTGCATCTGTCAATATAGGAGAAAACAGAGTGAAACCTATAATTTCTAACTGTTCCTGCAAACGAATGCTACAACCTAGAAGAACAAAACTTGGGCATCCACGTTTGATTGGTGTACTGATCAATACTTGAAAGAATCATGAAGATTGGATGAAAAAATATATGTTGAGATTTCAGGAGACGGGAGTTTTTTAGAAGCTTAACAACGCCTATCATTGAAAGTGTCTTTCGCCAGTCTCTACTTAAGGCTACATCAAGAGGAAACAAACCTTAGAGATAGAACGTAGCACTACTTTATTGTGTCAAGTTTCAAGAAGCTAGCACAAACCATGTTTGATTTAGAGTTCGAACTGCATCTGTCAATATAGGAGAAAACAGAGTGAAAACTAAAAATTCAAACTGTTACTGCAAACGAATGCTTCAACCTAGGAGAACGAAACTTGAACATCCACGTTTCATTGGTGTACTGCTCATTACTTGAAATTATCATGAAGGTCGGAAAAAAAAATATGTTGAGATTTCAGGAGACTCTAGTATTTTGGCAGCCTAACAACGCCTTTCATTGAATGTGTCTTTCGTCAGTCTCTGCTTAGGTCTACATCCAGAGGAAACAAAAAATAAAAATAGAATGTAGAACTACTTTACTGTTTCAAGTTTAAAGAAGCTAGCACAAACCGTGTTTGATTTAGAGTTCGAACTACATTGTCAATATAGGAGAAAACAGGGTGAAGCCTAAAAATTCAAACTGTTACTCCAAAAGAATGCTTCAATCTAAGAGAACTAAACTTTGGCATCCAAGTGGGATTGGTGTACTGATCATTACTTGAAAGTATCATGAAGATTGGATGAAAAAATATATGTTGAGATTTCAGGAGACTCTAGTGTGTTGGAAGTTTGGCAACCCCTTTCAGTATAAGTGTTATTCGCCAGTCCCAGCTTTAGGATACAAGAGGAAACAAACCTTAGAGATAGAACGTAGAAGTACTTTACTGTGTCAAGTTTCAAGAAGCTAGCACAAACCGTGTTTGATTTAGAGTTCTAACTGCATCTGTCAATATAGGAGAAAACAGAGTGAAACCTATAATTTCTAACTGTTCCTGCAAACGAATGATACAACCTAGAAGAACAAAACTTGGGCATCCACGTTTGATTGATGTACTGATGAATACTTGAAAGAATCATGAAGATTGGATGAAAAAATATATGTTGAGATTTCAGGAGACGGTAGTTTTTTGGAAGCTTAACAACGCCTTTCATTGAAAGTGTCTTTCGCCAGTCTCTACTTAAGGCTACATCAAGAGGAAACAAACCTTAGAGATAGAACGTAGCACTACTTTCTTGTGTCAAGTTTCAAGAAGCTAGCACAAACCATGTTTGATTTAGAGTTCGAACTGCATCTGTCAATATAGGAGAAAACAGAGTGAAAACTAAAAATTCAAACTGTTACTGCAAACGAATGCTTCAACCTAGGAGAACGAAACTTGAACATCCACGTTTCATTGGTGTACTGCTCATTACTTGAAATTATCATGAAGGTCGGAAAAAAAAATATGTTGAGATTTCAGGAGACTCTAGTATTTTGGCAGCCTAACAACGCCTTTCATTGAATGTGTCTTTCGTCAGTCTCTGCTTAGGTCTACATCCAGAGGAAACAAAAAATAAAAATAGAATGTAGAACTACTTTACTGTTTCAAGTTTAAAGAAGCTAGCACAAACCGTGTTTGATTTAGAGTTCGAACTACATTTGTCAATATAGGAGAAAACAGGGTGAAGCCTAAAAATTCAAACTGTTACTCCAAAAGAATGCTTCAATCTAAGAGAACTAAACTTTGGCATCCAAGTGGGATTGGTGTACTGATCATTACTTGAAAGTATCATGAAGATTGGATGAAAAAATATATGTTGAGATTTCAGGAGACTCTAGTGTGTTGGAAGTTTGGCAACCCCTTTCAGTATAAGTGTTATTCGCCAGTCCCAGCTTTAGGATACAAGAGGAAACAAACCTTAGAGATAGAACGTAGAAGTACTTTACTGTGTCAAGTTTCAAGAAGCTAGCACAAAGCGTGTTTGATTTAGAGTTCTAACTGCATCTGTCAATATAGGAGAAAACAGAGTGAAACCTATAATTTCTAACTGTTCCTGCAAACGAATGCTACAACCTAGAAGAACAAAACTTGGGCATCCACGTTTGATTGATGTACTGATAAATACTTGAAAGAATCATGAAGATTGGATGAAAAAATATATGTTGAGATTTCAGGAGACGGTAGTTTTTTGGAAGCTTAACAACGCCTTTCATTGACAGTGTTATTCGCCAGTCTCTGCTTAAGGCTACATCAAGAGGAAACAAACCTTAGAGATAGAACGTAGAACTACTTTATTGTGTCAAGTTTCAAGAAGCTAGCACAAACCATGTTTGATTTAGAGTTCGAACTGCATCTGTCAATATAGGAGAAAACAGAGTGAAAACTAAAAATTCAAACTGTTACTGCAAACGAATGCTTCAACCTAGGAGAACGAAACTTGAACATCCACGTTTTATTGGTGTACTGCTCATTACTTGAAATTATCATGAAGGTCGGAAAAAAAAAATATGTTGAGATTTCAGGAGACTGTAGTATTTTGGCAGCCTAACAACGCCTTTCATTAAATGTGTCTTTCGTCAGTCTCTGCTTAGGTCTACATCCAAGGGAAACAAAAAATAAAAATAGAATGTAGAACTACTTTACTGTTTCAAGTTTCAAGAAGCTAGCACAACCGTGTTTGATTTAGAGTTCGAACTACATTTGTCAATAAAGGAGAAAACAGAGTGAAACCTAAAAATTCAAACTGTTACTCCAAAAGAATGCTTCAATCTAGGAGAACTAAACTTTGGCATCCAAGTGGGATTGGTGTACTGATCATTACTTGAAAGTATCATGAAGATTGGATGAAAAAATATATGTTGTGATTTCACGAGACTCTAGTGTGTTGGAAGTTTGGCAACCCCTTTCAGTATAAGTGTTATTCGCCAGTCCCAGCTTTAGGATACAAGAGGAAACAACCTTAGAGATAGAACGTAGAACTACTTTATTGTGTCAAGTTTCAAGAAGCTAGCACAAACCGTGTTTGATTTAGAGTTCTAACTGCATCTGTCAATATAGGAGAAAACAGAGTGAAACCTATAATTTCTAACTGTTCCTGCAAACGAATGCTACAACCTAGAAGAACAAATCTTGGGCATCCACGTTTGATTGGTGTACTGATCAATACTTGAAAGAATCATGAAGATTGGATGAAAAAATGTATGTTGAGATTTCAGAAGACGGTAGTTTTTTGGAAGCTTACAACGCCTTTCATTGAAAGTGTTTTTCGCCAGTCTCTGCTTAAGGCTACATCAAGAGGAAAACAAACCTTAGAGATAGAACGTAGACCTACTTTATTGTGCCAAGTTTCAAGAAGCTAGCACAAACCATGTTGGATTTAGAGTTCGAACTGCATCTGTCAATATAGGAGAAAACAGAGTGAAAACAAAAATTGAAACTGTTACTGCAAACGAATGCTTCAACCTAGGAGAACGGAACTTGAACATCCACGTTTTATTGGTGTACTGCTCATTACTTGAAATTATCATGAAGGTCGGAAAAAAAAAATATGTTGAGATTTCAGGAGCCTGTAGTATTTTGGCAGCCTAACAACGCCTTTCATTGAATGTGTCTTTCGTCAGTCTCTGCTTAGGTCTACATCCAAAGGAAACAAAAGTAAAAATAGAATGTAGAACTACTTTACTGTTTCAAGTTTCAAGAAGCTAGCACAAACGGTGTTTGATTTAGAGTTCGAACTACATTTGTCAATATAGGACAAAACAGAGTGAAACCTAAAAATTCAAACTGTTACTCCAAAAGAATGCTTCAATCTAGGAGAACTAAACTTTGGCATCCAAGTGGGATTGGTGTACTGATCATTACTTGAAAGTATCATGAAGATTGGATGAAAAAATATATGTTGAGATTTCACGAGACTCTAGTGTGTTGGAAGTTTGGCAACCCCTTTCAGTATAAGTGTTATTCGCCAGTCCCAGCTTTAGGATTCAAGAGGAAACAATCCTTAGAGATAGAACGTAGAACTACTTTATTATGTCAAGTTTCAAGAAGCTAGCACAAACCGTGTTTGATTTAGAGTTCTAACTGCATCTGTCAATATAGGAGAAAACAGAGTGAACCTATAATTTCTAACTGTTCCTGCAAACGAATGCTACAACCTAGAAGAACAAAACTTTGGCATCCACGTTTGATTGGTGTACTGATCAATACTTGAAAGAATCATGAAGATTGGATGAAAAAATGTATGTTGAGATTTCAGGAGACGGTAGTTTTTTGGAAGCTTAACAACGCCTTTCATTGAAAGTGTTATTCGCCAGTCTCTGCTTAAGGCTACATCAAGAGGAAACAAACCTTAGAGATAGAACATAGAACTAATTTATTGTGTCAAGTTTCAAGAAGCTAGCACAAAACCATGTTTGATTTAGAGTTCGAACTGCATCTGTTAATATAGGAGAAAACAGAGTGAAAACTAAAAATTCAAACTGTTACTGCAAACGAATGCTTCAATATAGGAGAACGGAACTTGAACATCCACGTTTTATTGGTGTACTGCTCATTACTTGAAATTATCATGAAGGTCGGAAAAAAAAATATGTTGAGATTTCAGGAGACTGTAGTATTTTGGCAGCCTAACAACGCCTTTAATTGAATGTGTCTTTCGTCAGTCTCTGCTTAGGTCTACATCCAGAGGAAACAAAAAATAAAAATAGAATGTAGAACTACTTTACTGTTTCAAGTTTCAAGAAGCTAGCACAAACCGTGTTTGATTTAGAGTTCGAACTACATTTGTCAATATAGGAGAAACAGAGTGAAACCTAAAAATTCAAACTGTTACTCCAAAAGAATGCTTCAATCTAGGAGAACTAATCGTTGGCATCCAAGTGGGATTGGTGTACTGATCATTACTTGAAAGTATCATGAAGATTGGATGAAAAAATATATGTTGAGATTTCAGGAGACTCTAGTGTGTTGGAAGTTTGGCAACCCCTTTCAATATAATTGTTATTTGCCAGTCCCAGCTTTAGGAAACAAGAGGAAACAAATTTTAGAGATAGAACGTAGAACTGCTTTATTGTGTCAAGTTTCAAGAAGCTAGCAAAAACCGTGTTTGATTTGGAGTTCTAACTGCATCTGTCAATATAGGAGAAAACAGGGTGAAACCTATAATTTTAAACTGTTCCTGCAAACGAATGCTACAACCTAGAAGAACAAAACTTGGGCATCCACGTTTGATTGGTGTACTGATCAATACTTGAAAGAATCATGAAGATTGGTTGAAAAAATGTATGTTGAGATTTCAGGAGACGGTAGTTTTTTGGAAGCTTAACAACGCCTTTCATTGAAAGTGTTATTCGCCGGTCTCTGCTTAAGGCTACATCAAGAGGAAACAAACCTTAGAGATAGAACGTAGACCTACTTTATTGTGTCAAGTTTCAAGAAGCTAGCACAAACCATGTTTGATTTAGAGTTCGAACTGCATCTGTCAATATAGGAGAAAACAGAGTGAAAACTAAAAATTCAAACTGTTACTGCAAAACGAATGCTTCAACCTAGGAGAACGAAACTTGAACATCCACGTTTTATTGGTGTACTGCTCATTACTTGAAATTATCATGAAGGTCGGAAAAAAAATATGTTGAGATTTCAGGAGACTGTAGTATTTTGGCAGCCTAACAACGCCTTTCATTGAATGTGTCTTTCGTCAGTCTCTGCTTAGGTCTACATACAGAGGAAACAAAAAATAAAAATAGAATGCAGAACTACTTTACTGTTTCAAGTTTCAAGAAGCCAGCACAAACCGTGTTTGATTTAGAGTTCGAACTACATTTGTCAATATAGGAGAAAACAGAGTGAAACCTAAAAATTCAAACTGTTACTCCAAAAGAATGCTTCAATCTAGGAGAACTAAACTTTGGCATCCAAGTGGGATTGGTGTACTGATCATTACTTGAAAGTATCATGAAGATTGGATGAAAAAATATATGTTGAGATTTCCGGAGACTCTAGTGTGTTGGAAGTTTGGCAACCCCTTTCAGTATAAGTGTTATTCGCCAGTCCCAGCTTTAGGATACAAGAGGAAACAAACCTTAGAGATAGAACGTAGAACTACTTTATTGTGTCAAGTTTCAAGAAGCTAGCACAAACCGTGTTTGATTTAGAGTTCTAACTGCATCTGTCAATATAGGAGAAAACAGAGTGAAACCTATAATTTCTAACTGTTCCTGCAATCGAATGCTACAACCTAGAAGAACAAAACTTGGGCATCCACGTTTGATTGGTGTACTGATCAATACTTGAAAGAATCATGAAGATTGGATGAAAAAATATATGTTGAGATTTCAGGAGACGGTAGTTTTTTGGAAGCTTAACTACGCCTTACATTGAAAGTGTTATTCGCCGGTCTCTGCTTAAGGCTACATCAAGAGGAAACAAACCTTAGAGATAGAACGTAGAACTACTTTATTGTGTGAAGTTTCAAGAAGCTAGCACAAACCATGTTTGATTTAGAGTTCGAACTGCATCTGTCAATATAGGAGAAAACAGAGTGAAAACTAAAAATTCAAACTGTTACTGCAAACGAATGCTTCATCCTAGGAGAACGGAACTTGATCATCCACTTTTTATTGGTGTACTGCTCATTACTTGAAATTATCATGAATGTCGGAAAAAAAAATATGTTGAGATTTCAGGAGCCTGTAGTATTTTGGCAGCCTAACAACGCCTTTCATTGAATGTGTCTTTCGTCAGTCTCTGCTTAGGTCTACATCCAGAGGAAACAAAAAATAAAAATAGAATGTAGAACTACTTTACTGTTTCAAGATTCAAGAAGCCAGCACAAACCGTGTTTGATTTAGAGTTCGAACTACATTTGTCAATATAGGAGAAAACAGAGTGAAACCTAAAAATTCAAACTGTTACTCCAAAAGAATGCTTCAATCTAGGAGAACTAAACTTTGGCATCCAAGTGGGATTGGTGTACTGATCATTACTTGAAAGTATCATGAAGATTGGATGAAAAAATATATGTTGAGATTTCAGGAGACTCTAGTTTGTTGGAAGTTTGGCAACCCCTTTCAGTATAAGTGTTATTCGCCAGTCCCAGCTTTAGGATACAAGAGGAAACAAACCTTAGAGATAGAACGTAGAACTACTTTATTGTGTCAAGTTTCAAGAAGCTAGCACAAACCGTGTTTGATTTAGAGTTCTAACTGCATCTGTCAATATAGGAGAAAACAGAGTGAAACCTATAATTTCTAACTGTTCCTGCAAACGAATGCTACAACCTAGAAGAACAAAACTTGGGCATCCACGTTTGATTGGTGTACTGATCAATACTTGAAAGAATCATGAAGATTGGATGAAAAAATATATGTTGAGATTTCAGGAGACGGTAGTTTTTTGGAAGCTTAACAACGCCTTTCATTGAAAGTGTTATTCGCCGGTCTCTGCTTAAGGCTACATCAAGAGGAAACAAACCTTAGAGATAGAACGTAGAACTACTTTATTGTGTCAAGTTTCAAGAAGCTAGCACAAACCATGTTTGATTTAGAGTTCGAACTGGATCTGTCAATATAGGAGAAAACAGAGTGAAAACTAAAAATTCAAACTGTTACTGCAAACGAATGCTTCATCCTAGGAGAACGGAACTTGAACATACACGTTTTATTGGTGTACTGCTCATTACTTGAAATTATCATGAAGGTCGGAAAAAAAAATATGTTGAGATTTCAGGAGCCTGTAGTATTTTGGCAGCCTAACAACGCCTTTCATTGAATGTGTCTTTCGTCAGTCTCTGCTTAGGTCTACATCCAGAGGAAACAAAAAATAAAAATAGAATGTAGAACTACTTTACTGTTTGAAGTTTTAAGAAGCTAGCACAAACCGTGTTTGATTTAGAGTTCAAACTACATTTGTCAATATAGGAGAAAACAGAGTGAAACCTAAAAATTCAAACTGTTACTCCAAAAGAATGCTTCAATCTAGGAGAACTAAACTTTGGCATCCAAGTGGGATTGGTGTACTGATCATTACTTGAAAGTATCATGAAGATTGGATGAAAAAATATATGTTGAGATTTCAGGAGACTCTAGTGTGTTGGAAGTTTGGCAACCCCTTTCAGTATAAGTGTTATTCGCCAGTCCCAGCTTTAGGATACAAGAGGAAACAAACCTTAGAGATAGAACGTAGAACTACTTTATTGTGTCAAGTTTCAAGAAGCTAGCACAAACCGTGTTTGATTTAGAGTTCTAACTGCATCTGTCAATAAAGGAGAAAACAGAGTGAAACCTATAATTTCTAACTGTTCCTGCAAACGAATGCTACAACCTAGAAGAACAAAACTTGGGCATCCACGTTTGATTGGTGTACTGATCAATACTTGAAAGAATCATGAAGATTGGATGAAAAAATATATGTTGAGATTTCAGGAGACGGTAGTTTTTTGGAAGCTTAACAACGCCTTTCATTGAAAGTGTTATTTGCCGGTCTCTGCTTAAGGCTACATCAAGAGGAAACAAACCTTAGAGATAGAACGTAGAACTACTTTATTGTGTCAAGTTTCAAGAAGCTAGCACAAACCATGTTTGATTTAGAGTTCGAACTGCATCTGTCAATATAGGAGAAAACAGAGTGAAAACTAAAAATTCAAACTGTTACTGCAAACGAATGCTTCAACCTAGGAGAACGGAACTTGAACATCCACGTTTTATTGGTGTACTGCTCATTACTTGAATTTATTATGAAGGTCGGAAAAAAAATATGTTGAGATTTCAGGAGACTGTAGTATTTTGGCAGCCTAACAACGCCTTTCATTGAATGTGTCTTTCGTCAGTCTCTGCTTAGGTCTACATCCAGAGGAAACAAAAAATAAAAATAGAATGTAGAACTACTTTACTGTTTCAAGTTTCAAGAAGCTAGCACAAACCGTGTTTGATTTAGAGTTCGAACTACATTTGTCAATATAGGAGAAAACAGAGTAAAACCTAAAAATTCAAACTGTTACTCCAAAAGAATGCTTCAATGTAGGAGAACTAAACTTTGGCATCCAAGTGGGATTGGTGTACTGATCATTACTTGAAAGTATCATGAAGATTGGATGAAAAAATATATGTTGAGATTTCAGGAGACTCTAGTGTGTTGGACGTTTGGCAACCCCTTTCAGTATAAGTGTTATTCGCCAGTCCCAGCTTTAGGATACAAGAGGAAACAAACCTTAGAGATAGAACGTAGAACTACTTTATTGTGTCAAGTTTCAAGAAGCTAGCACAAACCGTGTTTGATTTAGAGGTCTAACTGCATCTGTCAATATAGGAGAAAACAGAGTGAAACCTATAATTTCTAACTGTTCCTGCAAACGAATGCTACAACCTAGAAGAACAAAACTTGGGCATCCACGTTTGATTGGTGTACGGATCAATACTTGAAAGAATCAGGAAGATTGGATGAAAAAATATATGTTGAGATTTCAGGAGACGGTAGTTTTTTGGAAGTTTAACAACGCCTTTCATTGAAAGTGTTATTCGCCGGTCTCTGCTTAAGGCTACATCAAGAGGAAACAAACCTTAGAGATAGAACGTAGAACTACTTTATTGTGTCAACTTTCAAGAAGCTAGCACAAACCATGTTTGATTTAGAGTTCGAACTGCATCTGTCAATATAGGAGAAAACAGAGTGAAAACTAAAAATTCAAACTGTTACTGCAAACGAATGCTTCAACCTAGGAGAACGGAATTTGAACATCCACGTTTTATTGGTGTACTGCTCATTACTTGAAAGTATCAGGAAGGTCGGAAAAAAAAATATGTTGAGATTTCAGGAGCCTGTATTATTTTGGCAGCCTAACAACGCCTTTCATTGAATGTGTCTTTCTTCAGTCGCTGCTTAGGTCTACATCCAGAGGAAACAAAAAATAAAAATGGATTGTAGAACTACTTTACTGTTTCACGTTTCAAGAAGCAAGCACAAACCGTGTTTGATTTAGAGTTCGAACTACATTTGTCAAAATAGGAGAAAACAGAGTGAAACCTAAAAATTCAAACTGTTACTCCAAAAGAATGCTTCAATCTAGGAGAACTTAACTTTGGCATCCAAGTGGGATTGGTGTACGGATCATTACTTGAAAGTATCATGAAGATTGGATGAAAAAATATATGTTGAGATTTCAGGAGACTCTAGTGTGTTGGAAGTTTGGCAACCCCTTTCAGTATAAGTGTTATTCGCCAGTCCCAGCTTTAGGATACAAGAGGAAACAAACCTTAGAGATAGAACGTAGAACTACTTTATTGTGTCAAGTTTCAAGAAGCTAGCACAAACCGTGTTTGATTTAGAGTTCTAACTGCATCTGTCAATATAGGAGAAAACAGAGTGAAACCTATAATTTCTAACTGTTCCTGCAAACGAATGCTACAACCTAGAAGAACAAAACTTGGGCATCCACGTTTGATTGGTGTACTGATCAATACTTGAAAGAATCATGAAGATTGGATGAAAAAATATATGTTGAGATTTCAGGAGACCGTAGTTTTTTGGAAGCTTAACAACGCCTTTCATTGAAAGTGTTATTCGCCGGTCTCTGCTTAAGGCTACATCAAGAGGAACCAAACCTTAGAGATAGAACGTAGAACTACTTTATTGTGTCAAGTTTCAAGAAGGTAGCACAAACCATGTTTGATTTAGAGTTCGAACTGCATCTGTCAATATAGGAGAAAACAGAGTGAAAACTAAAAATTCAAACTGTTACTGCAAACGAATGCTTCAACCTAGGAGAACGGAACTTGAACATCCACGTTTTATTGGTGTACTGCTCATTACTTGAAATTATCATGAAGGTCGGAAAAAAAATATGTTGAGATTTCAGGAGACTGTAATATTTTGGCAGCCTAACAACGCCTTTCATTGAATGTGTCTTCGTCAGTCTCTGCTTAGGTATACATCCAGAGGAAACAAAAAATAAAAATAGAATGTAGAACTACTTTACTGTTTCAAGTTTCAAGAAGCCAGCACAAACCGTGTTTGATTTAGAGTTCGAACTACATTTGTCAATATAGGAGAAAACAGAGTAAACCTAAAAATTCAAACTGTTACTCCAAAGAATGCTTCAATCTAGGAGAACTAACTTTGGCTTCCAAGTGGGATTGGTGTACTGATCATTACTTGAAAGTATCATGAAGATTGGATGAAAAATATATGTTGAGATTTCAGGAGACTCTAGTGTGTTGGAAGTTTGGCAACCCCTTTCAGTATAAGTGTTATTCGCCAGTCCCAGCTTTCGGATACAAGAGGAAACAAACCTTAGAGAGAGAACGTAGAACTACTTTATTGTGTCAAGTTTCAAGAAGCTAGCACAAACCGAGTTTGATTTAGAGTTCTAACTGCATCTGTCAATATAGGAGAAAACAGAGTGAAACCTATAATTTCTAACTGTTTTAGCAAACGAATGCTACAACCTAGAAGAACAAAACTTGGTCATCCACGTTTGATTGGTGTACTGATCAATACTTGAAAGAATCATGAAGATTGGATGAAAAAATATATGTTGAGATTTCAGGAGACGGTAGATTTTTGGAAGCTTAACAACGCCTGTCATTGAAAGTGTTATTCGCCGGTCTCTGCTTAAGGCTACATCAAGAGGAAACAAACCTTAGAGATAGAACGTAGAACTACTTTATTGTGTCAAGTTTCAAGAAGCTAGCACAAACCATGTTTGATTTAGAGTTCGAACTGCATCTGTCAATATAGGAGAAAACAGAGTGAAAACTAAAAATTCAAACTGTTACTGCAAACGAATGCTTCAACCTAGGAGAACGGAACTTGAACATCCACGTTTTATTGTTGTACTGCTCATTACTTGAAATTATCATGAAGGTCGGAAAAAAAATATGTTGAGATTTCAGGAGCCTGTAGTATTTTGGCAGCCTAACAACGCCTTTCATTGAATGTGTCTTTCGTCAGTCTCTGCTTAGGTCTACATCCAGAGGAAACAAAAAATAAAAATAGAATGTAGAACTACTTTACTGTTTCAAGTTTCAAGAAGCTAGCACAAACCGTGTTTGATTTAGAGTTCGAACTACATTTGTCAATATAGGAGAAAACAGAGTGAAACCTAAAAATTCAAACTGTTACTAAAAAAGAATGCTTCAATCTAGGAGAACTAAACTTTGGCATCCAAGTGGGATTGGTGTACTGATCATTACTTGAAAGTATCATGAAGATTGGATGAAAAAAATATATGTTGAGATTTCAGGAGACTCTAGTGTGTTGGAAGTTTGCAACCCCATTCAGTATAAGTTGTTATTCGCCAGTCCCAGCTTTAGGATACAAGAGGAAACAAACCTTAGAGATAGAACGTAGAACTACTTTATTGTGTCAAGTTTCAAGAAGCTAGCACAAACCGTGTTTGATTTAGAGTTCTAACTGCATCTGTCAATATAGGAGAAAACAGAGTGAAACCTATAATTTCTAACTGTTCCTGCAAACGAATGCTACAACCTAGAAGAACAAAACTTGGGCATCCACGTTTGATTGGTGTACTGATCAATACTTGAAAGAATCATGAAGATTGGTGAAAAAATATATGTTCAGGTTTCAGGAGACGGTAGTTTTTTGGAAGCTTAACAACGCCTTTCATTGAAAGTGTTATTCGCCGGTCTCTGCTTAAGGCTACATCAAGAGGAAACAAACCTTAGAGATAGAACGTAGAACTACTTTATTGTGTCAAGTTTCAAGAAGCTAGCACAAATCATGTTTGATTTAGATTTCGAACTGCATCTGTCAATATAGGAGAAAACAGAGTGAAAACTAAAAATTCAAACTGTTACTGCAAACGAATGCTTCAACCTAGGAGAACGGAACTTGAACATCCACGTTTTATTGGTGTACTGCTCATTACTTGAAATTATCATGAAGGTCGGAAAAAAAAAATATGTTGAGATTTCAGGAGCCTGTAGTATTTTGGCAGCATAACAACGCCTTTCATTGAATGTGTCTTTCGTCAGTCTCTGCTTAGGTCTACATCCAGAGGAAACAAAAAATAAAAATAGAATGTAGAACTACTTTACTGTTTCAAGTTTCAAGAAGCCAGCACAAACCGTGTTTGATTTAGAGTTCGAACTACATTTGTCAATATAGGAGAAAACAGAGTGAAACCTAAAAATTCAAACTGTTACTCCAAAAGAATGCTTCAATCTAGGAGAACTAAACTTTGGCATCCAAGTGGGATTGGTGTACTGATCATTACTTGAAAGTATCATGAAGATTGGATGAAAAAATATATGTTGAGATTTCAGGAGACTCTAGTGTGTTGGAAGTTTGGCAACCCCTGTCATTATAAGTGTTATTCGCCAGTCCCAGCTTTAGGATACAAGAGGAAACAAACCTTAGAGATAGAACGTAGAAGTACTTTATTGTGTCAAGTTTCAAGAAGCTAGCACAAACCGTGTTAGATTTAGAGTTCTAACTGCATCTGTCAATATAGGAGAAAACAGAGTGAAACCTATAATTTATAACTGTTCCTGCAAACGAATACTACAACCTAGAAGAACAAAACTTGGGCATCCACGTTTGATTGGTGTACTGATCAATACTTGAAAGAATCATGAACATTGGATGAAAAAATATATGTTGAGATTTCAGGAGACCGTAGTTTTTTGGAAGCTTAACAACGCCTTTCATTGAAAGTGTTATTCGCTGGTCTCTGCTTAAGGCTACATCAAGAGGAAACAAACCTTAGAGATAGAACGTAGAACTACTTTATTGTGTCAAGTTTCAAGAGGCTAGCACAAACCATGTTTGATTTAGAGTTCGAACTGCATCTGTCAATATAGGAGAAAACAGAGTGAAAACTAAAAATTCAAACTGTTACTGCAAATGAATGCTTCAACCTAGGAGAACGGAACTTGAACATCCACGTTTTATTGGTGTACTGCTCATTACTTGAAATTATCATGAAGGACGGAAAAAAAATATGTTGAGATTTCAGGAGCCTGTAGTATTTTGGCAGCCTAACAACGCCTTTCATTGAATGTGTCTTTCGTCAGTCTCTGCTTAGGTCTACATCCAGAAGAAACAAAAAATAAAAATAGAATGTAGAACTACTTTACTGTTTCAAGTTTCAAGAAGCTATCACAAACCGTGTTTGATTTAGAGTTCGAACTACATTTGTCAATATAAGAGAAAACAGAGTGAAACCTAAAAATTCAAACTGTTACTCCAAAAGAATGCTTCAATCTAGGAGAACTAAACTTTGGCATCCAAGTGGGATTGGTGTACTGATCATTACTTGAAAGTATCATGAAGATTGGATGAAAAAATATATGTTGAGATTTCAGGAGACTCTAGTGTGTTGGAAGTTTGGCAACCCCTTTCAGTATAAGTGTTATTCGCCAGTCCCAGCTTTAGGATACAAGAGGAAACAAACCTTAGAGATAGAACGTAGAACTACTTTATTGTGTCAAGTTTCAAGAAGCTAGCACAAACCGTGTTTGATTTAGAGTTCTAACTGCATCTGTCAATATAGGAGAAAACAGAGTGAAACCTATAATTTCTAACTGTTCCTGCAAACGAATGCTACAACCTAGAAGAACAAAACTTGGGCATCCCCGTTTGATTGGTGTACTGATCAATACTTGAAAGAATCATGAAGATTGGATGAAAAAATATATGTTGAGATTTCAGGAGACGGTAGTTTTTTGGAAGCTTAACAACGCCTTTCATTGAAAGTGTTATTCGCCAGTCTGTGCTTAAGGCTACATCAAGAGGAAACAAACCTTAGAGATAGAACGTAGAACTACTTTATTGTGTCAAGTTTCAAGAAGCTAGCACAAACCATGTTTGATTTAGAGTTCGAACTGCATCTGTCAATATAGGAGAAAACAGAGTGAAAACTAAAAATTCAAACTGTTACTGCAAACGAATGCTTCAACCTAGGAGAACGGAACTTGAACATCCACGTTTTATTGGTGTACTGCTCATTACTTGAAATTATCATGAAGGTCGGAAAAAAAAATATGTTGAGATTTCAGGAGCCTGTAGTATTTTGGCAGCCTACCGACGCCTTTCATTGAATGTGTCTTTCTTCAGTCTCTGCTTAGGTCTACATCCAGAGGAAACAAAAAATAAAAATAGAATGTAGAACTACTTTACTGTTTCAAGTTTCAAGAAGCTAGCACAAACCGTGTTTGATTTAGAGTTCGAACTACATTTGTCAATATAGGAGAAAACAGAGTGAAACCTAAAATTTCAAACTGTTACTCCAAAAGAATGCTTCAATCTAGGAGAACTAAACTTTGGCATCCAAGTGGGATTGGTGTACTGATCATTACTTGAAAGTATCATGAAGATTGGATGAAAAAATATATGTTGAGATTTCAGGAGACTCTAGTGTGTTGGAAGTTTGGCAACCCCTTTCAGTATAAGTGTTATTCGCCAGTCCCAGCTTTAGGATACAAGAGGAAACAAACCTTAGAGATAGAACGTAGAACTACTTTATTGTGTCAAGTTTCAAGAAGCTAGCACAAACCGTGTTTGATTTAGAGTTCTAACTGCATCTGTCAATATAGGAGAAAACAGAGTGAAACCTATAATTTCTAACTGTTCCTGCAAACGAATGCTACAACCTAGAAGAACAAAACTTGGGCATCCACGTTTGATTGGAGTACTGATCAATACTTGAAAGAATCATGAAGATTGGATGAAAAAATATATGTTGAGATTTCAGGAGACGGTAGTTTTTTGGAAGCTTAACAACGCCTTTCATTGAAAGGGTTATTCGCCGGTCTCTGCTTAAGGCTACATCAAGAGGAAACAAACCTTAGAGATAGAACGTAGAACTACTTTATTGTGTCAAGTTTCAAGAAGCTAGCACAAACCATGTTTGATTTAGAGTTCGAACTGCATCTGTCAATATAGGAGAAAACAGAGTGAAAACTAAAAATTCAAACTGTTACTGCAAACGAATGCTTCAACCTAGGAGAACGGAACTTGAACATCCACGTTTTATTGGTGTACTGCTCATTACTTGAAATTATCATGAAGGTCGGAAAAAAAATATGTTGAGATTTCAGGAGCCTGTAGTATTTTGGCAGCCTAACAACGCCTTTCATTGAATGTGTCTTTCGTCAGTCTCTGCTTAGGTCAACATCCAGAGGAAACAAAAAATAAAAATAGAATGTAGAACTACTTTACTGTTTCAAGTTTCAAGAAGCTAGCACAAACCGTGTTTGATTTAGAGTTCGAACTACATTTGTCAATATAGGAGAAAACAGCGTGAAACCTAAAAATTCAAACTGTTACTCCAAAAGAATGCTTCAATCTAGGAGAACTAAACTTTGGCATCCAAGTGGGATTGGTGTACTGATCATTACTTGAAAGTATCATGAAGATCTGATGAAAAAATATATGTTGAGATTTCAGGAGACTCTAGTGTGTTGGAAGTTTGGCAACCCTTTTCAGTATAAGTGTTATTCGCCAGTCCCAGCTTTAGGATACAAGAGGAAACAAACCTTAGAGATAGAACGTAGAACTAATTTATTGTGTCAAGTTTCAAGAAGCTAGCACAAACCGTGTTTGATTTAGAGTTCTAACTGCATCTGTCAATATAGGAGAAAACAGAGTGAAACCTATAATTTCTAACTGTTCCTGCAAACGAATGCTACAACCTAGAAGAACAAAACTTGGGCATCCACGTTTGATTGGTGTACTGATGAATACTTGAAAGAATCATGAAGATTGGATGAAAAAATATATGTGGAGATTTCAGAAGACGGTAGTTTTTTGGAAGCTTAACAACGCCTTTCATTGAAAGTGTTATTCGCCGGTCTCTTCTTAAGGCTACATCAAGTGAAACAAACCTTAGAGATAGAACGTAGAACTACTTTATTGTGTCAAGTTTCAAGAAGCTAGCACAAACCATGTTTGATTTAGAGTTCGAACTGCATCTGTCAATATAGGAGAAAACAGAGTGAAAACTAAAAATTCAAACTGTTACTGCAAACGAATGCTTCAACCTAGGAGAACGGAACTTGAACATCCACGTTTTATTGGTGTACTGCTCATTACTTGAAATTATCATGAAGGTCGGAAAAAAAAATATGTTGAGATTTCAGGAGCCTGTAGTATTTTGGCAGCCTAACAACGCCTTTCATTGAATGTGTCTTTCGTCAGTCTCTGCTTAGGTCTACATCCAGAGGAAAATAAAAATAAAAATAGAATGTAGAACTACTTTACTGTTTCAAGTTTCAAGAAGCTAGCACAAACCGTGTTTGATTTAGAGTTCGAACTACATTTGTCAATATAGGAGAAAACAGAGTGAAACCTAAAAATTCAAACTGTTACTCCAAAAGAATGCTTCAATCTAGGAGAACTAAACTGTGGCATCCAAGTGGGATTGGTGTACTGATCATTACTTGAAAGTATCACGAAGATCGGATGAAAAAATATATGTTGAGATTTCAGGAGACTCTAGTGTGTTGGAAGTTTGGCAACCCCTTTCAGTATAAGTGTTATTCGCCAGTCCCAGCTTTAGGATACAAGAGGAAACAAACCTTAGAGATAGAACGTAGAACTACTTTATTGGGTCAAGTTTCAAGAAGCTAGCACAAACCGTGTTTGATTTAGAGTTCTAACTGCATCTGTCAATATAGGAGAAAACAGAGTGAAACCTATAATTTCTAACTGTTCCTGCAAACGAATGCTACAACCTAGAAGAACAAAACTTGGGCATCCACGTTTCATTGGTGTACTGATCAATACTTGAAAGAATCATGAAGATTGGATGAAAAAATATATGTTGAGATTTCAGGAGACGGGAGTTTTTTAAAGCTTAACAACGCATTTCATTGAAAGTGTTATTCGCCAGTCTCTGCTTAAGGCTACATCAAGAGGAAACAAACCTTAGAGATAGAATGTAGAACTACTTTATTGTGTCAAGTTTCAAGAAGCTAGCACAAACCATGTTTGATTTACAGTTCGAACTGCATCTGTCAATATAGGAGAAAACAGAGTGAAAACTAAAAATTCAAACTGTTACTGCAAACGAATGCTTCAACCTAGGAGAACGAAACTTGAACATCCACGTTTTATTGGTGTACTGCTCATTACTTGAAATTATCATGAAGGTTGGAAAAAAAAAATATGTTGAGATTACAGGAGCCTGTAGTATTTTGGCAGCCTAACAACGCCTTTCATTGAATGTGTCTTTCGTCAGTCTCTGCTTAGGTCTACATCCAGAGGAAACAAAAAATAAAAATGGAATGTAGAACTACTTTACTGTTTCAAGTTTCAAGAAGCTAGCACAAACCCTGTTTGATTTAGAGTTCGAACTACATTTGTCAATATAGGAGAAAACAGAGTGAAACCTAAAAATTCAAACTGTTACTCCAAAAGAATGCTTCAATCTAGGAGAACTAAACTTTGGCATCCAAGTGGGATTGGTGTACTGATCATTACTTGAAAGTATCATGAAGATTGGATGAAAAAATATATGTTGAGATTTCAGGAGACTCTAGTGTGTTGGAAGTTTGGCAACCCCTTTCAGTATAAGTGTTATTCGCCAGTCCCAGCTTTAGGATACAAGAGGAAACAAACCTTAGAGATAGAACGTAGAACTACTTTATTGTGTCAAGTTTAAAGAAGCTAGCACAAACCTTGTTTGATTTAGAGTTCTAACTGCATCTGTCAATATAGGAGAAAACAGAGTGAAACCTATAATTTCTAACTGTTCCTGCAAAAGAATGCTACAACCTAGAAGAACAAAACTTGGGCATCAACGTTTGATAGGTGTACTGATCAATACTTGAAAGAATCATGAAGATTGGATGAAAAAAAATATGTTGAGATTTCAGGAGACCGGAGTTTTTTGGAAGCTTAACAACGCCTTTCATTGAAAGTGTTATTCGCCGGTCTCTGCTTAAGGCTACATCAAGAGGAAACAAACCTTAGAGATAGAACGTAGAACTACTTTATTGTGTCAACTTTCAAGAAGCTAGCACAAACCATGTTTGATTTAGAGTTCGAACTGCATCTGTCAATATAGGAGAAAACAGAGTGAAAACTAAAATTTCAAACTGTTACTGCAAACGAATGCTTCAACCTAGGGGAACGAAACTTGACCATCCACGTTTTATTGGTGTACTGCTCATTACTTGAAATTATCATGAAGGTCGGAAAAAAAAATATGTTGAGATTTCAGGAGACTGTAGTATTTTGGCAGCCTAACAACGCCTTTCATTGAATGTGTCTTTCGTCAGTCTCTGCTTAGGTTTACATCCAGAGGAAACAAAAAATAAAAATAGAATGTAGAACTACTTTACTGTTTCAAGTTTCAAGAAGCTAGCACAAACCGTGTTTGATTTAGAGTTCGAACTACATTTGTCAATATAGGAGAAAACAGAGTGAAACCTAAAACTTCAAACTGTTACTCCAAAAAAATGCTTCAATCTAGGAGAACTAAACTTTGCATCCAAGTGGGATTGGTGTACTGATCATTACTTGAAAGTATCATGAAGATTGGATGAAAAAAATATATGTTGAGATTTCAGGAGACTCTAGTGTGTTGGAAGTTTGGCAACACCTTTCAGTATAAGTGTTATTCGCCAGTCCCAGCTTTAGGATACAAGAGGAAACAAACCTTAGAGATAGAACGTAGAACTACTTTATTGTGTCAAGTTTCAAGAAGCTAGCACAAACCGTGTTTGATTTAGAGTTCTAACTGCATCTGTCAATATAGGAGAAAACAGAGTGAAACCTATAATTTCTTACTGTTCCTGAAAACGAATGCTAAAACCTAGAGGAACAAAACTTGGGCATCCACGTTTGATTGGTGTACTGATCAATACTTGAAAGAATCATGAAGATTGGATGAAAAAATATATGTTGAGATTTCAGGAGACGGGAGTTTTTTGAAGCTTAACAACGCCTTTCATTGAAAGTGTTATTCGTCGGTCTCTGCTTAAGGCTACATCAAGAGGAAACAAACCTTAGTGATAGAACGTAGAACTACTTTATTGTGTCAAGTTTCAAGAAGCTAGCACAAACCATGTTTGATTTAGAGTTCGAACTGCATCTGTCAATATAGGAGAAAACAGAGTGAAAACTAAAAATTCAAACTGTTACTGCAAACGAATGCTTCAACCTAGGAGAACGGAACTTGAACATCCACGTTTTATTGGTGTACTGCTCATTACTTGAAATTATCATGAAGGTCGGAAAAAAAAATATGTTGAGATTTCAGGAGCCTGTAGTATTTTGGCAGCCTAACAACGCCTTTCATTGAATGTGTCTTTCGTCAGTCTCTGCTTAGGTCTACATCCAGAGGAAACAAAAAATAAAAATAGAATGTAGAACTACTTTACTGTTTCAAGTTTCAAGAAGCTAGCACAAACCCTGTTTGATTTAGAGTTCGAACTACATTTGTCAATATAGGAGAAAACAGAGTGAAACCTAAAAATTCAAACTGTTACTCCAAAAGAATGCTTCAATCTAGGAGAACTAACTTTGGCATCCAAGTGGGATTGGTGTACTGATCATTACTTGAAAGTATCATGAAGATTGGATGAAAAAATATATGTTGAGATTTCAGGAGACTCTAGTGTGTTGGAAGTTGGGCAACCCCTTTCAGTATAAGTGTTATTCGCCAGTCCCAGCTTTAGGATACAAGAGGAAACAAACCTTAGAGATAGAACGTAGAACTACTTTATTGTGTCAAGTTTAAAGAAGCTAGCACAAACCTTGTTTGATTTAGAGTTCTAACTGCATCTGTCAATATAGGAGAAAACAGAGTGAAACCTATAATTTCTAACTGTTCCTGCAAAAGAATGCTACAACCTAGAAGAACAAAACTTGGGCATCAACGTTTGATAGGTGTACTGATCAATACTTGAAAGAATCATGAAGATTGGATGAAAAAAAATATGTTGAGATTTCAGGAGACCGGAGTTTTTTGGAAGCTTAACAACGCCTTTCATTGAAAGTGTTATTCGCCGGTCTCTGCTTAAGGCTACATCAAGAGGAAACAAACCTTAGAGATAGAACGTAGAACTACTTTATTGTGTCAAGTTTCAAGAAGCTAGCACAAACCATGTTTGATTTAGAGTTCGAACTGCATCTGTCAATATAGGAGAAAACAGAGTGAAAACTAAAATTTCAAACTGTTACTGCAAACGAATGCTTCAACCTAGGGGAACGAAACTTGACCATCCACGTTTTATTGGTGTACTGCTCATTACTTGAAATTATCATGAAGGTCGGAAAAAAAAATATGTTGAGATTTCAGGAGACTGTAGTATTTTGGCAGCCTAACAACGCCTTTCATTGAATGTGTCTTTCGTCAGTCTCTGCTTAGGTTTACATCCAGAGGAAACAAAAAATAAAAAATAGAATGTAGAACTACTTTACTGTTTCAAGTTTCAAGAAGCTAGCACAAACCGTGTTTGATTTAGAGTTCGAACTACATTTGTCAATATAGGAGAAAACAGAGTGAAACCTAAAACTTCAAACTGTTACTCCAAAAAAATGCTTCAATCTAGGAGAACTAAACTTTGCATCCAAGTGGGATTGGTGTACTGATCATTACTTGAAAGTATCATGAAGATTGGATGAAAAAAATATATGTTGAGATTTCAGGAGACTCTAGTGTGTTGGAAGTTTGGCAACACCTTTCAGTATAAGTGTTATTCGCCAGTCCCAGCTTTAGGATACAAGAGGAAACAAACCTTAGAGATAGAACGTAGAACTACTTTATTGTGTCAAGTTTCAAGAAGCTAGCACAAACCGTGTTTGATTTAGAGTTCTAACTGCATCTGTCAATATAGGAGAAAACAGAGTGAAACCTATAATTTCTTACTGTTCCTGAAAACGAATGCTAAAACCTAGAGGAACAAAACTTGGGCATCCACGTTTGATTGGTGTACTGATCAATACTTGAAAGAATCATGAAGATTGGATGAAAAAATATATGTTGAGATTTCAGGAGACGGGAGTTATTTGAAGCTTAACAACGCCTTTCATTGAAAGTGTTATTCGTCGGTCTCTGCTTAAGGCTACATCAAGAGGAAACAAACCTTAGTGATAGAACGTAGAACTACTTTATTGTGTCAAGTTTCAAGAAGCTAGCACAAACCATGTTTGATTTAGAGTTCGAACTGCATCTGTCAATATAGGAGAAACAGAGTGAAAACTAAAAATTCAAACTGTTACTGCAAACGAATGCTTCAACCTAGGAGAACGGAACTTGAACATCCACGTTTTATTGGTGTACTGCTCATTACTTGAAATTATCATGAAGGTCGGAAAAAAAAATATGTTGAGATTTCAGGAGCCTGTAGTATTTTGGCAGCCTAACAACGCCTTTCATTGAATGTGTCTTTCGTCAGTCTCTGCTTAGGTCTACATCCAGAGGAAACAAAAATAAAAATAGAATGTAGAACTACTTTACTGTTTCAAGTTTCAAGAAGCTAGCACAAACCCTGTTTGATTTAGAGTTCGAACTACATTTGTCAATATAGGAGAAAACAGAGTGAAACCTAAAAATTCAACTGTTACTCCAAAAGAATGCTTCAATCTAGGAGAACTAAACTTTGGCATCCAAGTGGGATTGGTGTACTGATCATTACTTGAAAGTATCATGAAGATTGGATGAAAAAATATATGTTGAGATTTCAGGAGACTCTAGTGTGTTGGAAGTTGGGCAACCCCTTTCAGTATAAGTGTTATTCGCCAGTCCCAGCTTTAGGATACAAGAGGAAACAAACCTTAGAGATAGAACGCAGAACTACTTTATTGTGTCAAGTTTCAAGAAGCTAGCACAAACCGTGTTTGATTTAGAGTTCTAACTGCATCTGTCAATATAGGAGAAAACAGAGTGAAACCTATAATTTCTAACTGTTCCTGCAAACGAATGCTACAACCTAGAAGAACAAAACTTGGGCATCCACGTTTCATTGGTGTACTGATCAATACTTGAAAGAATCATGAAGATTGGATGAAAAAATATATGCTGAGATTTCAGGAGACGGTAGTTTTTTAAAGCTTAACAACGTCTTTCATTGAAAGTGTTATTCGCCAGTCTCTGCTTAAGGCTACATCAAGAGGAAACAAACCTTAGAGACAGAACGTAGACCTACTTTATTGTGTCAAGTTTCAAGAAGCTAGCACAAACCATGTTTGATTTAGAGTTCGAACTGCATCTGTCAATATAGGAGAAAACAGAGTGAAAACTAAAAATTCAAACTGTTACTGCAAACGAATGCTTCAACTTAGGAGAACGAAACTTGAACATCCACGTTTTATTGGTGTACTGCTCATTACTTGAAATTATCATGAAGGTCGGAAAAAAAAATATGTTGAGATTTCAGGAGACTGTAGTATTTTGGCAGCCTAACAACGCCTTTCATTGAATGTGTCTTTCGTCAGTCTCTGCTTAGGTCTACATCCAGAGGAAAGAAAAAATAAAAATAGAATGTAGAACTTCTTTACTGTTTCAAGTTTAAAGAAGCTAGCACAAACTGTGTTTGATTTAGAGTTCGAACTACATTTGTCAATATAGGAGAAAACAGAGTGAAACCTAAAAATTCAAACTGTTACTCCAAAAGAATGCTTCAATCTAGGAGAACTAAACTTTGCATCCAAGTGGGATTGGTGTACTGATCATTACTTGAAAGTATCATGAAGATTGGATGAAAAAAATATATGTTGAGATTTCAGGAGACTCTAGTGTGTTGGAAGTTTGGCAACACCTTTCTGTATAAGTGTTATTCGCCAGTCCCAGCTTTAGGATAAAAGAGGAAACACCTTAGAGATAGAACGTAGAACTACTTTATTGTGTCAAGTTTCAAGAAGCTAGCACAAACCGTGTTTGATTTAGAGTTCTAACTGCATCTGTCAATATAGGAGAAAACAGAGTGAAACCTATAATTTCTAACTGTTCCTGCAAACGAATGCTAAAACCTAGAGGAACAAAACTTGGGCATCCACGTTTGATTGGTGTACTGATCAATACTTGAAAAGAATCATGAAGATTGGATGAAAAATATATGTTGAGATTTCAGGAGACGGTAGTTTTTTGGAAGCTTAACAACGCCTTTCATTGAAAGTGTTATTCGCCAGTCTCTGCTTAAGGCTACATCAAGAGGAAACAAACCTTAGAGATAGAACGTAGAACTACTTTATTGTGTCAAGTTTCAAGAAGCTAGCACAAACCATGTTTGATTTAGAGTTCGAACTGCATCTGTCAATATAGGAGAAAACAGAGTGAAAACTAAAAATTCAAACTGTTACTGCAAACGAATGCTTCAACCTAGGAGAACGAAACTTGAACATCCACGTTTTATTGGTGTACTGCTCATTACTTGAAATTATCATGAAGGTCGGAAAAAAAAATATGTTGAGATTTCAGGAGACTGTAGTATTTTGGCAGCCTAACAACGCCTTTCATTGAATGTGTCTTTCGTCAGTCTCTGCTTAGGTCTACATCCAGAGGAAAGAAAAAATAAAAATAGAATGTAGAACTTCTTTACTGTTTCAAGTTTCAAGAAGCTAGCACAAACCGTGTTTGATTTAGAGTTCGAACTACATTTGTCAATATAGGAGAAAACAGAGTGAAACCTAAAAATTCAAACTGTTACTCCAAAGAATGCTTCAATCTAGGAGAACTAAACTTTGCATCCAAGTGGGATTGGTGTACTGATCATTACTTGAAAGTATCATGAAGATTGGATGAAAAAATATATGTTGAGATTTCAGGAGACTCTAGTGTGTTGGAAGTTTGGCAACACCTTTCAGTATAAGTGTTATTCGCCAGTCCCAGCTTTAGGATAAAAGAGGAAACAAACCTTAGAGATAGAACGTAGAACTACTTTATTGTGTCAAGTTTCAAGAAGCTAGCACAAACCGTGTTTGATTTAGAGTTCTAACTGCATCTGTCAATATAGGAGAAAACAGAGTGAAACCTATAATTTCTAACTGTTCCTGCAAACGAATGCTACAACCTAGAAGAACAAAACTTGGGCATCCACGTTTCATTGGTGTACTGATCAATACTTGAAAGAATCATGAAGATTGGATGAAAAAATATATGCTGAGATTTCAGGAGACGGTAGTTTTTTAAAGCTTAACAACGTCTTTCATTGAAAGTGTTATTCGCCAGTCTCTGCTTAAGGCTACATCAAGAGGAAACAAACCTTAGAGACAGAACGTAGACCTACTTTATTGTGTCAAGTTTCAAGAAGCTAGCACAAACCATGTTTGATTTAGAGTTCGAACTGCATCTGTCAATATAGGAGAAAACAGAGTGAAAACTAAAAATTCAAACTGTTACTGCAAACGAATGCTTCAACCTAGGAGAACGAAACTTGAACATCCACGTTTTATTGGTGTACTGCTCATTACTTGAAATTATCATGAAGGTCGGAAAAAAAAGTATGTTGAGATTTCAGGAGACTGTAGTATTTTGGCAGCCTAACAACGCCTTTCATTGAATGTGTCTTTCGTCAGTCTCTGCTTAGGTCTACATCCAGAGGAAAGAAAAAATAAAAATAGAATGTAGAACTTCTTTACTGTTTCAAGTTTAAAGAAGCTAGCACAAACCGTGTTTGATTTAGAGTTCGAACTACATTTGTCAATATAGGAGAAAACAGAGTGAAACCTAAAAATTCAAACTGTTACTCCAAAAGAATGCTTCAATCTAGGAGAACTAAACTTTGCATCCAAGTGGGATTGGTGTACTGATCATTACTTGAAAGTATCATGAAGATTGGATGAAAAAAATATATGTTGAGATTTCAGGAGACTCTAGTGTGTTGGAAGTTTGGCAACACCTTTCTGTATAAGTGTTATTCGCCAGTCCCAGCTTTAGGATAAAAGAGGAAACACCTTAGAGATAGAACGTAGAACTACTTTATTGTGTCAAGTTTCAAGAAGCTAGCACAAACCGTGTTTGATTTAGAGTTCTAACTGCATCTGTCAATATAGGAGAAAACAGAGTGAAACCTATAATTTCTAACTGTTCCTGCAAACGAATGCTAAAACCTAGAGGAACAAAACTTGGGCATCCACGTTTGATTGGTGTACTGATCAATACTTGAAAGAATCATGAAGATTGGATGAAAAAACATATGTTGAGATTTCAGGAGACGGTATTTTTTTAAAGCTTAACAACGCCTTTCATTGAAAGTGTTATTCGCCAGTCTCTGCTTAAGGCTACATCAAGAGGAAACAAACCTTAGAGATAGAACGTAGAACTACTTTATTGTGTCAAGTTTCAAGAAGCTAGCACAAACCATGTTTGATTTAGAGTTCGAACTGCATCTGTCAATATAGGAGAAAACAGAGTGAAAACTAAAAATTCAAACTGTTACTGCAAACGAATGCTTCAACCTAGGAGAACGAAACTTGAACATCCACGTTTTATTGGTGTACTACTCATTACTTGAAATTATCATGAAGGTCGGAAAAAAAAATATGTTGAGATTTCAGGAGACTGTAGTATTTTGGCAGCCTAACAACGCCTTTCATTGAATGTGTCTTTCGTCAGTCTCTGCTTAGGTCTACATCCAGAGGAAAGAAAAAATAAAAATAGAATGTAGAACTTCTTTACTGTTTCAAGTTTCAAGAAGCTAGCACAAACCGTGTTTGATTTAGAGTTCGAACTACATTTGTCAATATAGGAGAAAACAGAGTGAAACCTAAAAATTCAAACTGTTACTCCAAAAGAATGCTTCAATCTAGGAGAACTAAACTTTGCATCCAAGTGGGATTGGTGTACTGATCATTACTTGAAAGTATCATGAAGATTGGATGAAAAAAATATATGTTGAGATTTCAGGAGACTCTAGTGTGTTGGAAGTTTGGCAACACCTTTCAGTATAAGTGTTATTCGCCAGTCCCAGCTTTAGGATAAAAGAGGAAACAAACCTTAGAGATAGAACGTAGAACTACTTTATTGTGTCAAGTTTCAAGAAGCTAGCACAAACCGTGTTTGATTTAGAGTTCTAACTGCATCTGTCAATATAGGAGAAAACAGAGTGAAACCTATAATTTCTAACTGTTCCTGCAAACGAATGCTACAACCTAGAAGAACAAAACTTGGGCATCCACGTTTGATTGGTGTACTGATCAATACTTGAAAGAATCATGAAGATTGGATGAAAAAAAATATGTTGAGATTTCAGGAGACGGTAGTTATTTAAAGCTTAACAACACCTTTCATTGAAAGTGTTATTTTCGGTCTCTGCTTAAGGCTACATCAAGAGGAAACAAACCTTAGAGATAGAACGTAGAACTACTTTATTGTGTCAAGTTTCAAGAAGCTAGCACAAACCATGTTGATTTAGAGTTCGAACTGCATCTGTCAATATAGGAGAAAACAGAGTGAAAACTAAAAATTCAAACTGTTACTGCAAACGAATGCTTCAACCTAGGAGAACGAAACTTGAACATCCACGTTTTATTGGTGTACTGCTCATTACTTGAAATTATCATGAAGGTCGGAAAAAAAATATGTTGAGATTTCAGGAGACTGTAGTATTTTGGCAGCCTAACAACGCCTTTCATTGAATGTGTCTTTCGTCAGTCTCTGCTTAGGTCTACATCCAGAGGAAAGAAAAAAATAAAATAGAATGTAGAACTTCTTTACTGTTTCAAGTTTCAAGAAGCTAGCACAAACCGTGTTTGATTTAGAGTTCGAACTACATTTGTCAATATAGGAGAAAACAGAGTGAAACCTAAAAATTCAAACTGTTACTCCAAAAGAATGCTTCAAATCTAGGAGAACTAAACTTTGCATCCAAGTGGGATTGGTGTACTGATCATTACTTGAAAGTATCATGAAGATTGGATGAAAAAAATATATGTTGAGATTTCAGGAGACTCTAGTGTGTTGGAAGTTTGGCAACACCTTTCAGTATAAGTGTTATTCGCCAGTCCCAGCTTTAGGATAAAAGAGGAAACAATCCTTAGAGATAGAACGTAGAACTACTTTATTGTGTCAAGTTTCAAGAAGCTAGCACAAACCGTGTTTGATTTAGAGTTCTAACTGCATCTGTCAATATAGGAGAAAACAGAGTGAAACCTATAATTTCTAACTGTTCCTGCAAACGAATGCTACAACCTAGAAGAACAAAACTTGGGCATCCACGTTTCATTGGTGTACTGATCAATACTTGAAAGAATCATGAAGATTGGATGAAAAAATATATGCTGAGATTTCAGGAGACGGTAGTTTTTTAAAGCTTAACAACGTCTTTCATTGAAAGTGTTATTCGCCAGTCTCTGCTTAAGGCTACATCAAGAGGAAACAAACCTTAGAGACAGAACGTAGACCTACTTTATTGTGTCAAGTTTCAAGAAGCTAGCACAAACCATGTTTGATTTAGAGTTCGAACTGCATCTGTCAATATAGGAGAAAACAGAGTGAAAACTAAAAATTCAAACTGTTACTGCAAACGAATGCTTCAACCTAGGAGAACGAAACTTGAACATCCACGTTTTATTGGTGTACTGCTCATTACTTGAAATTATCATGAAGGTCGGAAAAAAAAGTATGTTGAGATTTCAGGAGACTGTAGTATTTTGGCAGCCTAACAACGCCTTTCATTGAATGTGTCTTTCGTCAGTCTCTGCTTAGGTCTACATCCAGAGGAAAGAAAAAAATAAAAATAGAATGTAGAACTTCTTTACTGTTACAAGTTTAAAGAAGCTAGCACAAACCGTGTTTGATTTAGAGTTCGAACTACATTTGTCAATATAGGAGAAAACAGAGTGAAACCTAAAAATTCAAACTGTTACTCCAAAAGAATGCTTCAATCTAGGAGAACTAAACTTTGCATCCAAGTGGGATTGGTGTACTGATCATTACTTGAAAGTATCATGAAGATTGGATGAAAAAAATATATGTTGAGATTTCAGGAGACTCTAGTGTGTTGGAAGTTTGGCAACACCTTTCTGTATAAGTGTTATTCGCCAGTCCCAGCTTTAGGATAAAAGAGGAAACACCTTAGAGATAGAACGTAGAACTACTTTATTGTGTCAAGTTTCAAGAAGCTAGCACAAACCGTGTTTGATTTAGAGTTCTAACTGCATCTGTCAATATAGGAGAAAACAGAGTGAAACCTATAATTTCTAACTGTTCCTGCAAACGAATGCTAAAACCTAGAGGAACAAAACTTGGGCATCCACGTTTGATTGGTGTACTGATCAATACTTGAAAGAATCATGAAGATTGGATGAAAAAATATATGTTGAGATTTCAGGAGACGGTATTTTTTTAAAGCTTAACAACGCCTTTCATTGAAAGTGTTATTCGCCAGTCTCTGCTTAAGGCTACATCAAGAGGAAACAAACCTTAGAGATAGAACGTAGAACTACTTTATTGTGTCAAGTTTCAAGAAGCTAGCACAAACCATGTTTGATTTAGAGTTCGAACTGCATCTGTCAATATAGGAGAAAACAGAGTGAAAACTAAAAATTCAAACTGTTACTGCAAACGAATGCTTCAACCTAGGAGAACGAAACTTGAACATCCACGTTTTATTGGTGTACTACTCATTACTTGAAATTATCATGAAGGTCGGAAAAAAAATATGTTGAGATTTCAGGAGACTGTAGTATTTTGGCAGCCTAACAACGCCTTTCATTGAATGTGTCTTTCGTCAGTCTCTGCTTAGGTCTACATCCAGAGGAAAGAAAAAATAAAATAGAATGTAGAACTTCTTTACTGTTTCAAGTTTCAAGAAGCTAGCACAAACCGTGTTTGATTTAGAGTTCGAACTACATTTGTCAATATAGGAGAAAACAGAGTGAAACCTAAAAATTCAAACTGTTACTCCAAAAGAATGCTTCAATCTAGGAGAACTAAACTTTGCATCCAAGTGGGATTGGTGTACTGATCATTACTTGAAAGTATCATGAAGATTGGATGAAAAAAATATATGTTGAGATTTCAGGAGACTCTAGTGTGTTGGAAGTTTGGCAACACCTTTCAGTATAAGTGTTATTCGCCAGTCCCAGCTTAGGATAAAAGAGGAAACAAACCTTAGAGATAGAACGTAGAACTACTTTATTGTGTCAAGTTTCAAGAAGCTAGCACAAACCGTGTTTGATTTAGAGTTCTAACTGCATCTGTCAATATAGGAGAAAACAGAGTGAAACCTATAATTTCTAACTGTTCCTGCAAACGAATGCTACAACCTAGAAGAACAAAACTTGGGCATCCACGTTTGATTGGTGTACTGATCAATACTTGAAAGAATCATGAAGATTGGATGAAAAAAAATATGTTGAGATTTCAGGAGACGGTAGTTATTTAAAGCTTAACAACACCTTTCATTGAAAGTGTTATTTTCGGTCTCTGCTTAAGGCTACATCAAGAGGAAACAAACCTTAGAGATAGAACGTAGAACTACTTTATTGTGTCAAGTTTCAAGAAGCTAGCACAAACCATGTTTGATTTAGAGTTCGAACTGCATCTGTCAATATAGGAGAAAACAGAGTGAAAACTAAAAATTCAAACTGTTACTGCAAACGAATGCTTCAACCTAGGAGAACGAAACTTGAACATCCACGTTTTATTGGTGTACTGCTCATTACTTGAAATTATCATGAAGGTCGGAAAAAAAATATGTTGAGATTTCAGGAGACTGTAGTATTTTGGCAGCCTAACAACGCCTTTCATTGAATGTGTCTTTCGTCAGTCTCTGCTTAGGTCTACATCCAGAGGAAAGAAAAAATAAAAATAGAATGTAGAACTTCTTTACTGTTTCAAGTTTCAAGAAGCTAGCACAAACCGTGTTTGATTTAGAGTTCGAACTACATTTGTCAATATAGGAGAAAACAGAGTGAAACCTAAAAATTCAAACTGTTACTCCAAAAGAATGCTTCAATCTAGGAGAACTAAACTTTGCATCCAAGTGGGATTGGTGTACTGATCATTACTTGAAAGTATCATGAAGATTGGATGAAAAAAATATAGGTTGAGATTTCAGGAGACTCTAGTGTGTTGGAAGTTTGGCAACACCTTTCAGTATAAGTGTTATTCGCCAGTCCCAGCTTTAGGATAAAAGAGGAAACAAACCTTAGAGATAGAACGTAGAACTACTTTATTGTGTCAAGTTTCAAGAAGATAGCACAAACCGTGTTTGATTTAGAGTTCTAACTGCATCTGTCAATATAGGAGAAAACAGAGTGAAACCTATAAATTCTAACTGTTCCTGCAAACGAATGCTAAAACCTAGAGGAACAAATCTTGGGCATCCACGTTTGATTGGTGTACTGATCAATACTTGAAAGAATCATGAAGATTGGATGAAAAAATATATGTTGAGATTTCAGGAGACGGTAGTTTCTTGTAAGCTTAACAACGCCTTTCATTGAAAGTTTTATTCGCCAGTCTCTGCTTAAGGCTACATCAAGAGGAAACAAACCTTAGAGATAGAACGTAGAACTACTTTATTGTGTCAAGTTCAAGAAGCTAGCACAACCATGTTTGATTTAGAGTTCGAACTGCATCTGTCAATATAGGAGAAAACAGAGTGAAAACTAAAAATTCAAACTGTTACTGCAAACGAATGCTTCAACCTAGGAGAACGAAACTTGAACATCCACGTTTTATTGGTGTACTGCTCATTACTTGAAATTATCATGAAGTTCGGAAAAAAAAAATATGTTGAGATTTCAGGAGCCTGTAGTATTTTGGCAGCCTAACAACGCCTTTCATTGAATGTGTCTTTCGTCAGTCTCTGCTTAGGTCTACATCCAGAGAAAACAAAAATAAAAATAGAATGCAGAACTACTTTACTGTTTCAAGTTTCAAGAAGCTAGCACAAACCCTGTTTGATTTAGAATTCGAACTATATTTGTCAATATAGGAGAAAACAGAGTGAAACCTAAAAACTCAAACTGTTACTCCAAAAGAATGCTTCAATCTAGGAGAACTAAACATTGGCATCCAAGTGGGATTGGTGTACTGATCATTACTTGAAAGTATCATGAAGATTGAATGAAAAAATATATGTTGAGATTTCAGGAGACTCTAGTGTGTTGGAAGTTTGGCAACCCCTTTCAGTATAAGTGTTATTCGCCAGTCCCAGCTTTAGGATACAAGAGGAAACAAACCTTAGAGATAGAACGTAGAACTACTTTATTGTGTCAAGTTTCAAGAAGCTAGCACAAACCGTGTTTGATTTTGAGTTCTAACTGCATCTGTCAATATAGGAGAAAACAGAGTGAAACCTATAATTTCTAACTGTTTCTGCAAACGAATGCTACAACCTAGAAGAACAAAACTTGGGCATTTACGTTTGATTGTGTACTTGATTCAATTACTTGAAAGAATCATGAAGATTGGATGAAAAAAAATATGTTGAGATTTCAAACGGTATTATTTGGAGCTTAACAACGCCTTTCATTGAAAGGTGTTATTCGCCAGTCTCTGCTTAAGCTACATCATGAGGGAAACAAACCTTAGAGATAGATAAACTACTTTTTGCGTCAAGTTTCAAGAGTAGCACAAACCATGTTTATTTAGAGATCGAACTGCATCTGTCAATATAGGAGAAAACAGAGTGAAACTAAAATTCAAACTGTTACTGCAAACGAATGCTTCAAGCTAGGAGAACGGAACTTGAACATCCACGTTTTATGGTTGTACTGCTCATTTTGAAATTATCATGAAGGTCGAAAAAAAAAATACGTGAAGATTTCAGGAGCCTGTAGTATTTTGGCAGCCTAACAACGCCTTTCCAATGAATGTGTCTTTCGTCAGTCTCTGCTTAGGTCTACATCCAGAGGAAACAAAAATAAAAATGAATTGTTAGAACTACTTTACTGTTTTCAGTTTCAAGAAGCTAGCACAAACCGTGTTTGTTAGATTTAGAGTTCGAATACATTTGTCAATATAGGAGAAAACAGAGTGAAACCTAAAAATTCAAACTGTTACTCCAAAAGAATGCTTCAATCTAGGAGAACTAAACTTTGGCATCCAAGTGGGATTGGTGTACTGATCATTACTTGAAAGTATCATGAAGATTGGATGAAAAAATATATTGTTGAGATTTCAGGAGACTCTAGTGTGTTGGAAGTTTGGCATCCCGTTCAGTATAAGTGTTATCGCCAGTCCAGCTTTAGGATACAAGAGGAAACAAAACTTCGAGATAGAATGTAGAACTACTTTATTGTGTCAAGTTTCAAGAAGCTAGCAAAAACCGTGTTTGATTTAGAGTTCTAACTGCATCTGTCAATATAGGAGAAAACAGAGTGAAACCTATAATTTCTAACTGTTCCTGCAAATGAATGCTACAACCTAGAAGAACAAAACTTGGGCATCCACGTTTTATTGGTGTACTGATCAATACTTGAAAGAATCATGAAGATTGGATGAAAAAATATATGTTGAGATTTCAGGAGACGGTAGTTTTTTGGAAGCTTAACAACGCCTTTCATTGAAAGTGTTATTCGGCAGTCTCTGCTTAAGGCTACATCAAGAGGAACAAACCTTAGAGATAGAACGTAGAACTACTTTACTGTGTCAAGTTTCAAGAAGCTGGCACAAACATGTTTGATTTAGAGTTCGAACTGCATCTGTCAATATAGGAGAAAACAGAGTGAAAACTAAAAATTCAAACTGTTACTGCAAACGAATGCTTCAAGCTAGGAGAACGAAACTTGACCATCCACGTTTTATTGGTGTACTGCTCATTACTTGAAATTATCATGAAGGTCGGAAAAAAAAATATGTTGAGATTTCAGGAGACTGTAGTATTTTGGCAGCCTAACAACGCCTTTCATTGAATGTGTCTTTCGTCAGTCTCTCCTTAGGTCTACATCCAGAGGAAACAAAAATAAAAATAGAATGTAGAACTACTTTACTGTTTCAAGTTTCAAGAAACTAGCACAAACCGTGTTTGATTTAGAGTTCGAACTACATTTGTCAATATAGGAGAAACAGGGTGAAACCTAAAAATTCAAACTGTTACTCCAAAGAATGCTTCAATCTAGGAGAACTAAACTTTGGCATCCAAGTGGTATTGGTGTACTGATCATTACTTGAAAGTATCATGAAGATTGGATGAAAAAATATATGTTGAGATTTCAGGAGACTCTAGTGTGTTGGAAGTTTGGCAACCCCTTTCAGTATAAGTGTTATTCACCAGTCCCAGCTTTAGGATACAAGAGGAAACAAACCTTAGAGATAGAACGTAGAACTACTTTATTGTGTCAAGTTTCAAAAGCTAGCACAAACCGTGTTTGATTTAGAGTTCTAACTGCATCTGTCAATATAGGAGAAAACAGAGTGAAACCTATAATTTCTAACTGTTCCTGCAAACGAATGCTACAACCTAGAAGAACAAAACTTGGGCATCCACGTTTGATTGGTGTACTGATCAATACTTGAAAGAATCATGAAGATTGGATGAAAAAATGTATGTTGAGATTTCAGGAGACGGTAGTTTTTTGAAGCTTAACACGCCTTTCATTGAAAGTGTTATTCGCCAGTCTCTGCTTAAGGCTACATCAAGAGGAAACAAACCTTAGAGATAGAACGTAGAACTACTGTATTGTGTCAAGCTTCAAGAAGCTAGCACAAACCATGTTTGATTTAGAGTTCGAACTGCATCTGTCAATATAGGAGAAAACAGAGTGAAACTAAAAATTCAAACTGTTACTGCAAACGAATGCTTCAAGCTAGGAGAACGAACTTGAAATCCACGTTTTATTGGTGTACTGCTGATTAAATGAAATTATCATGAAAGTTGGAAAAAAAATATGTTGAGATTTCAGGAGACTGTAGTATTTTGGCAGCCTAACAACGCCTTTCATTGAATGTGTCTTTGGTCAGTCTCTGCTTAGGTCTACATCCAGAGGAAACAAAAAATAAAAATAGAATGTAGAACTACTTTACTGTTTCAAGTTTCAAGAAGCTAGCACAAACCGTGTTTGATTTAGAGTTCGAACTACATTTGTCAATATAGGAGAAAACAGAGTGAAACCTAAAAATTCAAACTGTTACTCCAAAAGAATGCTTCAATCTAGGAGAACTAAACTTTGGCATCCAAGTGGGATTGGTGTACTGATCATTACTTGAAAGTATCATGAAGATTGGATGAAAAAATATATGTTGATATTTCAGGAGACTCTAGTGTGTTGGAAGTTTGGCAACCCCTTACAGTATAAGTGTTATTCGCCAGTCCCAGCTTTAGGATACAAGAGGAAACAAACCTTAGAGATAGAACATAGAACTACTTTATTGTGTCAAGTTTCAAGAAGCTAGCACAAACCGTGTTTGATTTAGAGTTCTAACTGCATCTGTCAATATAGGAGAAAACAGAGTGAAACCTATAATTTCTAACTGTTCCTGAAAACGAATGCTACAACCTAGAAGAACAAAACTTGGGCATCCACGTTTTTTTGGTGTACTGATCAATACTTGAAAAAATCATGAAGATTGGATGAAAAAATATATGTTGAGATTTCAGGAGACGGTAGTTTTTTGGAAGCTTAACAACGCCTTTCATTGAAAGTGTTATTCGCCAGTCTCTGCTTAAGGCTACATCAAGAGGAAACAAACCTTAGAGATAGAACGTAGAACTACTTTATTGTGTCAAGTTTCAAGAAGCTAGCACAAACCATGTTTGATTTAGAGTTCGAACTGCATCTGTCAATATAGGAGAAAACAGAGTGAAAACTAAAAATTCAAACTTTTACTGCAAACGAATGCTTCAACCTAGGAGAACGAAACTGGAACATCCACGTTTTATTGGTGTACTGCTCATTACTTGAAATTATCATGAAGTTCGGAAAAAAAAATATGTTGAGATTTCAGGAGACTGTAGTATTTTGGCAGCCTAACAACGCCTTTCATTGAATGTGTCTTTCGTCAGTCTCTCCTTAGGTCTACATCCAGAGGAAACAAAAAATAAAAATTGAATGTAGAACTACTTTACTGTTTCAAGTTTCAAGAAACTAGCACAAACCGTGTTTGATTTAGAGTTCGAACTACATTTGTCAATATAGGAGAAAACAGAGTAAAACCTAAAAATTCAAACTGTTACTCCAAAAGAATGCTTCAATCAAGGAGAACTAAACTTTGGCATCCAAGTGGGATTGGTGTACTGATCATTACTTGAAAGTATCATGAAGATTGGATGAAAAAATATATGTTGAGATTTCAGGAGACTCTAGTGTGTTGGAAGTTTGGCAACCCCTTTCAGTATAAGTGTTATCACCAGTCCCAGCTTTAGGATACAAGAGGAAACAAACCTTAGAGATAGAACGTAGAACTACTTTATTGTGTCAAGTTTCAAAAGCAAGCACAAACCGTGTTTGATTTAGAGTTCTAACTGCATCTGTCAATATAGGAGAAAACAGAGCGAAACCTATAATTTCTAACTGTTCCTGCAAACGAATGCTACAACCTAGAAGAACAAAACTTGGGCATCCACGTTTGATTGGTGTACTGATCAATACTTGAAAGAATCATGAAGATTGGATGAAAAAATGTATGTTGAGATTTCAGGAGACGGTAGTTTTTTGGAAGCTTAACAACGCCTTTCATTGAAAGTGTTATTCGGCAGTCTCTGCTTAAGGCTACATCAAGAGGAAACAAACCTTAGAGATAGAACGTAGAACTACTGTATTGTGTCAAGCTTCAAGAAGCTAGCACAAACCATGTTTGATTTAGAGTTCGAACTGCATCTGTCAATATAGGAGAAAACAGAGTGAAAACTAAAAATTCAAACTGTTACTGCAAACGAATGCTTCAAGCTAGGAGAACGAAACTTGAACATCCACGTTTTATTGGTGTACTGCTGAAAATGAAATTATCATGAAAGTTGGAAAAAAAAATATGTTGAGATTTCAGGAGACTGTAGTATTTTGGCAGCCTAACAACGCCTTTCATTGAATGTGTCTTTCGTCAGTCTCTGCTTAGGTCTACATCCAGAGGAAAAAAAAATAAAAATAGAATGTAGAACTACTTTACTGTTTCAAGTTTCAAGAAGCTAGCACAAACCGTGTTTGATTTAGAGTTCGAACTACATTTGTCAATATAGGAGAAAACAGAGTGAAACCTAAAAACTCAAACTGTTACTCCAAAAGAATGCTTCAATCTAGGAGAACTAAACTTTGGTATCCAAGTGGGATTGGTGTACTGATCGTTACTTGAAAGTATCATGAAGATTGGATGAAAAAATATATGTTGAGATTTCAGGAGACTCTAGTGTGTTGGAAGTTTGGCAACCCCTTTCAGTATAAGTGTTATTCGCCAGTCCCAGCTTTAGGATACAAGAGGAAACAAACCTTAGAGATAGAACGTAGAACTACTTTATTGTGTCAAGTTTCAAGAAGCTAGCACAAACCGTGTTTGATTTAGAGTTCTAACTGCATCTGTCAATATAGGAGAAAACAGAGTGAAACCTATAATTTCTAACTGTTCCTGCAAACGAATGCTACAACCTAGAAGAACAAAACTTGGGCATCCACGTTTTTTTTGGTGTACTGATCAATACTTGAAAAAATCATGAAGATTGGATGAAAAAATATATGTTGAGATTTCAGGAGATGGTAGTTTTTTGGAAGCTTAACAACGCCTTTCATTGAAAGTGTTATTCGCCAGTCTCTGCTTAAGGCTACATCAAGGTGAAACAAACCTTAGAGATAGAACGTAGAACTACTTTATTGTGTCAAGTTTCAAGAAGCTAGCACAAACCATGTTTGATTTAGAGTTGGAACTGCATCTGTCAATATAGGAGAAAACAGAGTGAAAACTAAAAATTCAAACTGTTACTGCAAACGAATGCTTCAACCTAGGAGAACGAAACTGGAACATCCACGTTTTATTGGTGTACTGCTCATTACTTGAAATTATCATGAAGGTCGGAAACAAAAATATGTTGAGATTTCAGGAGACTGTAGTATTTTGGCAGCCTAACAACGCCTTTCATTGAATGTGTCTTTCGTCAGTCTCTCCTTAGGTCTACATCCAGAGGAAACAAAAAATAAAAATAGAATGTAGAACTACTTTACTGTTTCAAGTTTCAAGAAGCTAGCACAAACCGTGTTTGATTTAGAGTTCGAACTACATTTGTCAATATAGGAGAAAACAGAGTGAAACCTAAAAATTCAAACTGTTACTCCAAAAGAATGCTTCAATCTAGGAAAACTAAACTTTGGCATCCAAGTGGGATTGGTGTACTGATCATTACTTGAAAGTATCATGAAGATTGGATGAAAAAATATATGTTGAGATTTCAGGAGACTCTAGTGTGTTGGAAGTTTGGCAACCCGTTTCAGTATAAGTGTTATTCACCAGTCCCAGCTTTAGGATACAAGAGGAAACAAACCTTAGAGATAGAACGTAGAACTACTTTATTGTGTCAAGTTTCAAAAGCTAGCACAAACCGTGTTTGATTTAGAGTTCTAACTGCATCTGTCAATATAGGAGAAAACAGAGTGAAACCTATAATTTCTAACTGTTCCTGCAAACGAATGCTACAACCTAGAAGAACAAAATTTGGGCATCCACGTTTGATTGGTGTACTGATCAATACTTGAAAGAATCATGAAGATTGGATGAAAAAATGTATGTTGAGATTTCAGGAGACGGTAGTTTTTTGGAAGCTTAACAACGCCTTTCATTGAAAGTGTTATTCGCCAGTCTCTGCTTAAGGCTACATCAAGAGGAATCAAACCTTAGAGATAGAACGTAGAACTACTGTATTGTGTCAAGTTTCAAGAAGCTAGCACAAACCATGTTTGATTTAGAGTTCGAACTGCATCTGTCAATATAGGAGAAAACAGAGTGAAAACTAAAAATTCAAACTGTTACTGCAAACGAATGCTTCAAGCTAGGAGAACGAAACTTGAACATCCACCTTTTATTTGTGTACTGCTGATTACATGAAATTATCATGAAGGTCGGAAAAAAAATATGTTGAGATTTCAGGAGACTGTAGTATTTTGGCAGCCTAAAAACGCCTTTCATTGAATGTGTCCTTCATCAGTCTCTGCTTAGGTCTACATCCAGAGGAAAAAAAATAAAAATAGAATGTAGAACTACTTTACTGTTTCAAGTTTCAAGAAGCTAGCACAAACCGTGTTTGATTTAGAGTTCGAACTACATTTGTCAATATAGGAGAAAACAGAGTGAAACCTAAAAATTCAAACTGTTACTCCAAAAGAATGCTTCAATCTAGGAGAACTAAACTTTGGCATCCAAGTGGGAATGGTGTACTGATCATTACTTGAAAGTATCATGAAGATTGGATGAAAAAATATATGATGAGATTTCAGGAGACTCTAGTGTGTTGGAAGTTTGGCAACCCCTTTCAGTATAAGTGTTATTCGCCAGTCCCAGCTTTAGGATACAAGAGGAAACAAACCTTAGAGATAGAACGTAGAACTACTTTATTGTGTCAAGTTTCAAGAAGCTAGCACAAACCGTGTTTGATTTAGAGTTCTAACTGCATCTGTCAATATAGGAGAAAACAGAGTGAAACCTATAATTTCTAACTGTTCCTGCAAACGAATGCTACAACCTAGAAGAACAAAACTTGGGCATCCACGTTTGATTGGTGTACTGATCAATACTTGAAAGAATCATGAAGATTGGATGAAAAAATGTATGTTGAGATTTCAGGAGACGGTAGTTTTTGAAGCTTAACAACGCCTTTCATTGAAAGTGTTATTCGCCAGTCACTGCTTAAGGCTACATCAAGAGGAAGAAACCTTAGAGATAGAACGTAGAACTACTTTATTGTGTCAAGTTTCAAGAAGCTAGCACAAACCATGTTTGATTTAGAGTTCGAACTGCATCTGTCAATATAGGAGAAAAGAGAGTGAAAACTAAAAATTCAAACTGTTACTGCAAACGAATGCTTCAACCCAGGAGAACGAAACTGGAACATCCACGTTTATTGGTGTACTGCTCATTACTTGAAATTATCATGAAGGTCGGAAAAAAAAATATGTTGAGATTTCAGGAGACTGTAGTATTTTGGCAGCCTAACAACGCCTTTCATTGAATGTGTCTTTCGTCAGTCTCTCCTTAGGTCTACATCCAGAGGAAACAAAAAATAAAAATAGAATGTAGAACTACTTACTGTTTCAAGTTTCAAGAAGCTAGCACAAACCGTGTTTGATTTAGAGTTCGAAATACATTTGTCAATATAGGAGAAAACAGAGTGAAACCTAAAAATTCAAACTGTTACTCCAAAAGAATGCTTCAATCTAGGAGAACTAAACTTTGGCATCCAAGTGGGATTGGTGTACTGATCGTTACTTGAAAGTATCATGAAGATTGGATGAAAAAATATATGTTGAGATTTCAGGAGACTCTAGTGTGTTGGAAGTTTGGCAACCCCTTTCAGTATAAGTGTTATTCGCCAGTCCCAGCTTTAGGATACAAGAGGAAACAAACCTTAGAGATAGAACGTAGAACTACTTTATTGTGTCAAGTTTCAAGAAGCTAGCACAAACCGTGTTTGATTTAGAGTTCTAACTGCATCTGTCAATATAGGAGAAAACAGAGTGAAACCTATAATTTCTAACTGTTCCTGCAAACGAATGCTACAACCTAGAAGAACAAAACTTGGGCATCCACGTTTTTTTGGTGTACTGATCAATACTTGAAAAAATCATGAAGATTGGATGAAAAAATATATGTTGAGATTTCAGGAGATGGTAGTTTTTTGGAAGCTTAACAACGCCTTTCATTGAAAGTGTTATTCGCCAGTCTCTGCTTAAGGCTACATCAAGGTGAAACAAACCTTAGAGATAGAACGTAGAACTACTTTATTGTGTCAAGTTTCAAGAAGCTAGCACAAACCATGTTTGATTTAGAGTTGGAACTGCATCTGTCAATATAGGAGAAAACAGAGTGAAAACTAAAAATTCAAACTGTTACTGCAAACGAATGCTTCAAGCTAGGAGAACGAAACTGGAACATCCACGTTTTATTGGTGTACTGCTCATTACTTGAAATTATCATGAAGGTCGGAAACAAAAATATGTTGAGATTTCAGGAGACTGTAGTATTTTGGCAGCCTAACAACGCCTTTCATTGAATGTGTCTTTCGTCAGTCTCTCCTTAGGTCTACATCCAGAGGAAACAAAAAATAAAAATAGAATGTAGAACTACTTTACTGTTTCAAGTTTCAAGAAGCTAGCACAAACCGTGTTTGATTTAGAGTTCGAACTACATTTGTCAATATAGGAGAAAACAGAGTGAAACCTAAAAATTCAAACTGTTACTCCAAGAGAATGCTTCAATCTAGGAAAACTAAACTTTGGCATCCAAGTGGGATTGGTGTACTGATCATTACTTGAAAGTATCATGAAGATTGGATGAAAAAATATATGTTGAGATTTCAGGAGACTCTAGTGTGTTGGAAGTTTGGCAACCCGTTTCAGTATAAGTGTTATTCACCAGTCCCAGCTTTAGGATACAAGAGGAAACAAACCTTAGAGATAGAACGTAGAACTACTTTATTGTGTCAAGTTTCAAAAGCTAGCACAAACCGTGTTTGATTTAGAGTTCTAACTGCATCTGTCAATATAGGAGAAAACAGAGTGAAACCTATAATTTCTAACTGTTCCTGCAAACGAATGCTACAACCTAGAAGAACAAAACTTGGGCATCCACGTTTGATTGGTGTACTGATCAATACTTGAAAGAATCATGAAGATTGGATGAAAAAATGTATGTTGAGATTTCAGGAGACGGTAGTTTTTTGGAAGCTTAACAACGCCTTTCATTGAAAGTGTTATTCGCCAGTCTCTGCTTAAGGCTACATCAAGAGGAAACAAACCTTAGAGATAGAACGTAGAACTACTGTATTGTGTCAAGTTTCAAGAAGCTAGCACAAACCATGTTTGATTTAGAGTTCGAACTGCATCTGTCAATATAGGAGAAAACAGAGTGAAAACTAAAAATTCAAACTGTTACTGCAAACGAATGCTTCAAGCTAGGAGAACGAAACTTGAACATCCACGTTTTATTTGTGTACTGCTGATTACATGAAATTATCATGAAGGTCGGAAAAAAAAATATGTTGAGATTTCAGGAGACTGTAGTATTTTGGCAGCCTAACAACGCCTTTCATTGAATGTGTCTTTCATCAGTCTCTGCTTAGGTCTACATCCAGAGGAAAAAAAAATAAAAATAGAATGTAGAACTACTTTACTGTTTCAAGTTTCAAGAAGCTAGCACAAACCGTGTTTGATTTAGAGATCGAACTACATTTGTCAATATAGGAGAAAACAGAGTGAAACCTAAAAATTCAAACTGTTACTCCAAAAGAATGCTTCAATCTAGGAGAACTAAACTTTGGCATCCAAGTGGGAATGGTGTACTGATCATTACTTGAAAGTATCATGAAGATTGGATGAAAAAATATATGATGAGATTTCAGGAGACTCTAGTGTGTTGGAAGTTTGGCAACCCCTTTCAGTATAAGTGTTATTCGCCAGTCCCAGCTTTAGGATACAAGAGGAAACAAACCTTAGAGATAGAACGTAGAACTACTTTATTGTGTCAAGTTTCAAGAAGCTAGGACAAACCGTGTTTGATTTAGAGTTCTAACTGCATCTGTCAATATAGGAGAAAACAGAGTGAAACCTATAATTTCTAACTGTTCCTGCAAACGAATGCTACAACCTAGAAGAACAAAACTTGGGCATCCACGTTTGATTGGTGTACTGATCAATACTTGAAAGAATCATGAAGATTGGATGAAAAAATGTATGTTGAGATTTCAGGAGACGGTAGTTTTTTGGAAGCTTAACAACGCCTTTCATTGAAAGTGTTTTTCGCCAGTCTCTGCTTAAGGCTACATCAAGAGGAAACAAACCTTAGAGATAGAACGTAGAACTACTGTATTGTGTCAAGTTTCAAGAAGCTAGCACAAACCATGTTTGATTTAGATTTCGAACTTCATCTGTCAATATAGGAGAAAACAGAGTGAAAACTAAAAATTCAAACTGTTACTGCAAACGAATGCTTCAACCTAGGAGAACGAAACTGGAACATCCACGTTTTATTGGTGTACTGCTCATTACTTGAAATTATCATGAAGGTCGGAAAAAAAAATATGTTGAGATTTCAGGAGACTGTAGTATTTTGGCAGCCTAACAACGCCTTTCATTGAATGTGTCTTTCGTCAGTCTCTCCTTAGGTCTACATCCAGAGGAAACAAAAAATAAAAATAGAATGTAGAACTACTTTACTGTTTCAAGTTTCAAGAAACTAGCACAAACGGTGTTTGATTTAGAGTTCGAACTACATTTGTCAATATAGGAGAAAACAGAGTAAAACCTAAAAATTCAAACTGTTACTCCAAAAGAATGCTTCAATCTAGGAGAACTAAACTTTGGCATCCAAGTGGGATTGGTGTACTGATTATTACTTGAAAGTATCATGAAGATTGGATGAAAAAATATATGTTGAGATTTCAGGAGACTCTAGTGTGTTGGAAGTTTGGCAACCCCTTTCAGTATAAGTGTTATTCGCCAGTCCCAGCTTTAGGATACAAGAGCAAACAAACCTTAGAGATAGAACGTAGAACTACTTTATTGTGCCAAGTTTCAAAAGCTAGCACAAACCGTGTTTGATTTAGAGTTCTAACTGCATCTGTCAATATAGGAGAAAACAGAGTGAAACCTATAATTTCTAACTGTTCCTGCAAACGAATGCTACAACCTAGAAGAACAAAACTTGGGCATCCACGTTTGATTGGTGTACTGATCAATACTTGAAAGAATCATGAAGATTGGATGAAAAAATGTATGTTGAGATTTCAGGAGACGGAAGTTTTTTGGAAGCTTAACAACGCCTTTCATTGAAAGTGTTATTCGGCAGTCTCTGCTTTAGGCTACATCAAGAGGAAACAAACCTTAGAGATAGAACGTAGAACTACTGTATTGTGTCAAGCTTCAAGAAGCTAGCACAAACCATGTTTGATTTAGAGTTCGAACTGCATCTGTCAATATAGGAGAAAACAGAGTGAAAACTAAAAATTCAAACTGTTACTGCAAACGAATGCTTCAAGCTAGGAGAACGAAACTTGAACATCCACGTTTTATTGGTGTACTGCTGATTAAATGAAATTATCATGAAAGTTGGAAAAAAAATATGTTGAGATTTCAGGAGACTGTAGTATTTTGGCAGCCTAACAATGCCTTTCATTGAATGTGTCTTTCGTCAGTCTCTGCTTAGGTCTACATCCAGAGGAAACAAAAAATAAAAATAGAATGTAGAACTACTTTACTGTTTCAAGTTTCAGGAAGCTAGCACAAACCGTGTTTGATTTAGAGTTCGAACTACATTTGTCAATATAGAAGAAAACAGAGTGAAACCTAAAAATTCAAACTGTTACTCCAAAAGAATGCTTCAATCTAGGAGAACTAAACTTTGGCATCCAAGTGGGATTGGTGTACTGATCATTACTTGAAAGTATCATGAAGATTGGATGAAAAAATATATGTTGATATTTCAGGAGACTCTAGTGTGTTGGAAGTTTGGCAACCCCTTTCAGTATAAGTGTTATTCGCCAGTCCCAGCTTTAGGATACAAGAGGAAACAAACCTTAGAGATAGAACGTAGAACTACTTTATTGTGTCAAGTTTCAAGAAGCTAGCACAAACCGTGTTTGATTTAGAGTTCTAACTGCATCTGTCAATATAGGAGAAAACAGAGTGAAACCTATAATTTCTAACTGTTCCTGAAAACGAATGCTACAACCTAGAAGAACAAAACATGGGCATCCACGTTTTATTGGTGTACTGATCAATACTTGAAAGTATCATGAAGATTGGATGAAAAAATATATGTTGAGATTTCAGGAGACTCTAGTGTGTTGGAAGTTTGGCAACCCGTTTCAGTATAAGTGTTATTCACCAGTCCCAGCTTTAGGATACAAGAGGAAACAAACCTTAGAGATAGAACGTAGAACTACTTTATTGTGTCAAGTTTCAAAAGCTAGCACAAACCGTGTTTGATTTAGAGTTCTAACTGCATCTGTCAATATAGGAGAAAACAGAGTGAAACCTATAATTTCTAACTGTTCCTGCAAACGAATGCTACAACCTAGAAGAACAAAACTTGGGCATCCACGTTTGATTGGTGTACTGATCAATACTTGAAAGAATCATGAAGATTGGATGAAAAAATGTATGTTGAGATTTCAGGAGACCGTAGTTTTTTGGAAGCTTAACAACGCCTTTCATTGAAAGTGTTATTCGCCAGTCTCTGCTTAAGGCTACATCAAGAGGAAACAAACCTTAGAGATAGAACGTAGAACTACTGTATTGTGTCAAGTTTCAAGAAGCTAGCACAAACCATGTTTGATTTAGAGTTCGAACTGCATCTGTCAATATAGGAGAAAACAGAGTGAAAACTAAAAATTCAAACTGTTACTGCAAACGAATGCTTCAAGCTAGGAGAACGAAACTTGAACATCCACGTTTTATTTGTGTACTGCTGATTACATGAAATTATCATGAAGGTCGGAAAAAAAAATATGTTGAGATTTCAGGAGACTGTAGTATTTTGGCAGCCTAACAACGCCTTTCATTGAATGTGTCTTTCATCAGTCTCTGCTTAGGTCTACATCCAGAGGAAAAAAAAATAAAAATAGAATGTAGAACTACTTTACTGTTTCAAGTTTCAAGAAGCTAGCACAAACCGTGTTTGATTTAGAGTTCGAACTACATTTGTCAATATAGGAGAAAACAGAGTGAAACCTAAAAATTCAAACTGTTACTCCAAAAGAATGCTTCAATCTAGGAGAACTAAACTTTGGCATCCAAGTGGGAATGGTGTACTGATCATTACTTGAAAGTATCATGAAGATTGGATGAACAAATATATGATGAGATTTCAGGAGACTCTAGTGTGTTGGAAGTTTGGCAACCCCTTTCAGTATAAGTGTTATTTGCCAGTCCCAGCTTTACGATACAAGAGGAAACAAACCTTAGAGATTGAACATAGAACTACTTTATTGTGTCAAGTTTCAAGAAGCTAGCACAAACCGTGTTTGATTTAGAGTTCTAACTGCATCTGTAAATATAGGAGAAAACAGAGTGAAACCTATAATTTCTAACTGTTCCTGCAAACGAATGCTACAACCTAGAAGAACAAAACTTGGGCATCCACGTTTGATTGGTGTACTGATCAATACTTGAAAGAATCATGAAGATTGGATGAAAAAATGTATGTTGAGATTTCAGGAGACGGTAGTTTTTTGGAAGCTTAACAACGCCTTTCATTGAAAGTGTTATTCGCCAGTCTCTGCTTAAGGCTACATCAAGAGGAAACAAACCTTAGAGATAGAACGTAGAACTACTTTATTGTGTCAAGTTTCAAGAAGCTAGCACAAACCATGTTTGATTTAGAGTTCGAACTGCATCTGTCAATATAGGAGAAAACAGAGTGAAAACTAAAAATTCAAACTGTTACTGCAAACGAATGCTTCAACCTAGGAGAACGAAACTGGAACATCCACGTTTTATTGGTGTACTGCTCATTACTTGAAATGATCATGAAGGGCGGAAAAAAAAATATGTTGAGATTTCAGGAGACTGTAGTATTTTGGCAGCCTAACAACGCCTTTCATTGAATGTGTCTTTCGTCAGTCTCTCCTTAGGTCTACATCCAGAGGAAACAAAAAATAAAAATAGAATGTAGAACTACTTTACTGTTTCAAGTTTCAAGAAACTAGCACAAACCGTGTTTGATTTAGAGTTCGAACTACATTTGTCAATATAGGAGAAAACAGAGTAAAACCTAAAAATTCAATCTGTTACTCCAAAAGAATGCTTCAATCTAGGAGAACTAAACTTTGGCATCCAAGTGGGATTGGTGTACTGATCATTACTTGAAAGTATCATGAAGATTGGATGAAAAAATATATGTTGAGATTTCAGGAGACTCTAGTGTGTTGGAAGATTGGCAACCCCTTTCAGTATAAGTGTTATTCGCCAGTCCCAGCTTTAGGATACAAGAGGAAACAAACCTTAGAGATAGAACGTAGAACTACTTTATTGTGTCAAGTTTCAAGAAGCTAGCACAAACCGTGTTTGATTTAGAGTTCTAACTGCATCTGTCAATATAGGAGAAAACAGAGTGAAACCTATAATTTCTAACTGTTCCTGCAAACGAATGCTACAACCTAGAAGAACAAAACTTGGGCATCCACGTTTTTTTGGTGTACTGATCAATACTTGAAAGAATCATGAAGATTGGATGAAAAAATGTATGTTGAGATTTCAGGAGATGGTAGTTTTTTGTAAGCTTAACAACGCCTTTCATTGAAAGTGTTATTCACCAGTCTCTGCTTAAGGCTACATCAAGAGGAAACAAACCTTAGAGATAGAACGTAGAACTACTTTATTGTGTCAAGTTTCAAGAAGCTAGCACAAACCATGTTTGATTTAGAGTTCGAACTGCATCTGTCAATATAGGAGAAAACAGAGTGAAAATTAAGAATTCAAACTGTTACTGCAAACGAATGCTTCAAGCTAGGAGAACGAAACTTGAACATCCACGTTTTATTGGTGTACTGCTGATTACATGAAATTATCATGAAGTCGGAAAAAAAAAATATGTTGAGATTTCAGGAGACTGTAGTATTTTGGCAGCCTAACAACGCCTTTCATTGAATGTGTCTTTCGTCAGTCTCTGCTTAGGTCTACATCCAGAGGAAACAAAAAATAAAAATAGAATGTAGAACTACTTTACTGTTTCAAGTTTCAAGAAGCTCGCACAAACCGTGTTTGATTTAGAGTTCGAACTACATTTGTCAATATATGAGAAAACAGAGTGAAACCTAAAAATTCAAACTTTTACTCCAAAAGAATGCTTCAATCTAGGAGAACTAAACTTTGGCATCCAAGTGGGATTGGTGTACAGATCATTACTTGAAAGTATCATGAAGATTGGATGAAAAAATATATGTTGAGATTTCAGGAGACGGTAGTTTTTTGGAAGCTTAACAACGCCTTTCATTGAAAGTGTTATTCGCCAGTCTCTGCTTAAGGCTACATCAAGAGGAAACAAACCTTAGAGATAGAACGTAGAACTACTTTATTGTGTCAAGTTTCAAGAAGCTAGCACAAACCATGTTTGATTTAGAGTTCGAACTGCATCTGTCAATATAGGAGAAAACAGAGTGAAAACTAAAAATTCAAACTGTTACTGCAAACGAATGCTTCAAGCTAGGAGAACGAAACTTGAACATCCACTTTTTATTGGTGTACTGCTCATTACTTGAAATTATCCTGAAGGTCGGAAAAAAAAATATGTTGAGATTTCAGAAGACTGTAGTATTTTGGCAGCCTAACAATGCCTTTCATTGAATGTGTCTTTCGTCAGTCTCTGCTTAGGTCTACATCCAGAGGAAACAAAAAGTAAAAATAGAATGTAGAACTACTTTACTGTTTCAAGTTTCAAGAAGCTAGCACAAACCGTTTTGATTTAGAGTTCGAACTACATTTGTCAATATAGGAGAAAACAGAGTGAAACCTAAAAATTCAAACTGTTACTCCAAAACAATGCTTCAATCTAGGAAAACTAAACTTTGGCATCCAAGTGGGATTGGTGTACTGATCATTACTTGAAAGTATCATGAAGATTGGATGAAAAAAATATATGTTGAGATTTCAGGAGACTCTAGTGTGTTGGAAATTTGGCAACCCGTTTCAGTATAAGTGTTATTCACCAGTCCCAGCTTTAAGATACAAGAGGAAACAAACCTTAGAGATAGAACGTAGAACTACTTTATTGTGTCAAGTTTCAAAAGCTAGCACAAACCGTGTTTGATTTAGAGTTCTGACTGCATCTGTCAATATAGGAGAAAACAGAGTGAAACCTATAATTTCTAACTGTTCCTGCAAACGAATGCTACAACCTAGAAGAACAAAACTTGGGCATCCACGTTTGATTGGTGTACTGATCAATACTTGAAAGAATCATGAAGATTGATTGAAAAAATATATGTTGAGATTTCAGGAGACTGTAGTTTTTTGGAAGCTTAAAAGCCTTTCATTGAAAGTGTTATTCACCAGTCTCTGCTTAAGGCTACATCAAGAGAAAACAAACCTTAGAGATAGAACGTAGAACTACTTTATTGTGTCAAGTTTCAAGAAGCTAGCACAAACCATGTTTGATTCAGAGTTCGAACTGCATCTGTCAATATAGGAGAAAACAGAGTGAAAACTAAAAATTCAAACTGTTACTGCAAACGAATGTTTCAAGCTAGGAGAACGAAACTTGAACATCCACGTTTTATTGGTGTACTGCTGATTACATGAAATTATCATGAAGGTCGGAAAAAAAAATATGTTGAGATTTCAGGAGACTGTAGTATTTTGGCAGCCTAACAATGCCTTTCATTGAATGTGTCTTTCGTCAGTCTCTGCTTAGGTCTACATCCAGAGGAAACAAAAAATAAAAATAGAATGTAGAACTACTTTACTGTTTCAAGTTTCAAGAAGCTAGCACAAACCGTGTTTGATTTAGAGTTCGAACTACATTTGTCAATATAGGAGAAAACAGAGTGAAACCTAAAAATTCAAACTGTTACTCCAAAAGAATGCTTCAATCTAGGAGAACTAAACTTTGGCATCAAGTGGGATTGGTGTACTGATCATTACTTGAAAGTATCATGAAGATTGGATGAAAAAATATATGTTGAGATTTCAGGAGACTCAAGTGTGTTGGAAGTTTGGCAACCCCTTTCAATATAAGTGTTATTCGCCAGTCCCAGCTTTAGGATACAAGAGGAAACAAACCTTAGAGATAGAACGTAGAACTACTTTATTGTGTCAAGTTTCAAGAAGCTAGCACAAACCGTGTTTGATTTAGAGTTCTAACTGCATCTGTCAATATAGGAGAAAACAGAGTGAAACCTATAATTTCTAACTGTTCCTGCAAACGAATGCTACAACCTAGAAGAACAAAACGTGGGCATCCACGTTTGATTGGTGTACTGATCAATACTTGAAAGAATCATGAAGATTGGATGAAAAAATATATGTTGAGATTTCAGGAGACGGTAGTTTTTGGAAGTTAACAACGCCTTTCATTGAAAGTGTTATTCGCCAGTCTCTGCTTAAGGCTACATCAAGAGGAAACAAACCTTAGAGATAGAACGTAGAACTACTTTATTGTGTCAAGTTTCAAGAAGCTAGCACAAACCATGTTTGATTTAGAGTTCGAACTGCATCTGTCAATATAGGAGAAAACAGAGTGAAAACTAAAAATTCAAACTGTTACTGCAAACGAATGCTTCAACCTAGGAGAACGAAACTTGAACATCCACGTTTTATTGGTGTACTGTTCATTACTTGAAATTATCATGAAGGTCGGAAAAAAAATATGTTGAAATTTCAGGAGACTGTAGTATTTTGGCAGCCTAACAACGCCTTTCATTGAATGTGTCTTTCGTCAGTCTCTGCTTAGGTCTACATCCAGAGGAAACAAAAAGTAAAAATAGAATGTAGAACTACTTTACTGTTTCAAGTTTCAAGAAGCTAGCACAAACCGTGTTTGATTTAGACTTCGAACTACATTTGTCAATATAGGAGAAAACAGAGTGAAACCTAAAAATTCAAACTGTTACTCCAAAAGAATGCTTCAATCTAGGAGAACTAAACTTTGGTATTAAAGTGGGATTGGTGTACTGATCTAACTTGAAAGTATCATGAAGATTGGATGAAAAAATATATGTTGAGATTTCAGGAGACTCTAGTGTGTTGGAAGTTTGGTAACCCCTTTCAGTATAAGTGTTATTCGCCAGTCCCAGCTTTAGGATACAAGAGGAAACAAACCTTAGAGATAGAACGTAGAACTACTTTATTGTGTCAAGTTTCAAGAGCTAGCACAAACCGTGTTTGATTTAGACTTCTAACTGCATCTGTCAATATAGGAGAAAACAGAGTGAAACCTATAATTTCTAACTGTTCCTGCAAACGAATGCTACAACCTAGGAAGAACAAAATTGGGCATCCACGTTTGATTGGTGTACTGATCAATACTTGAAAGAATCATGAAGATTATATGAAAAAACATATGTTGAGATTTCAGGAGACGGTAGTTTTTTGGAAGCTTAACAACGCCTTTCATTGAAAGTGTTATTCGCCAGTCTCTGCTTAAGGCTACATCAAGAGGAAACAAACCTTAGAGATAGAACGTAGAACTACTTTATTGTGTCAAGTTTCAAGAAGCTAGCACAAACCGTGTTTGATTTAGAGTTCTAACTGCATCTGTCAATATAGGAGAAAACAGAGTGAAAACTAAAAATTCAAACTGTTACTGCAAACGAGTGCTTCAACCTAGGAGAACGAAACTTGAACATCCACGTTTTATTGGTGTACTGCTCATTACTTGAAATTATCATGAAGGTCGGAAAAAAAACATGTTGAGATTTCAGGAGACTGTAGTATTTTGGCAGCCTAACAACGCCTTTCATTGAATGTGTCTTTCGTCAGTCTCTGCTAAGGTCTACATCCAGAGGAAACAAAAAGTAAAAATAGAATGTAGAACTACTTTACTGTTTCAAGTTTCATGAAGCTAGGACAAACCGTGTTTGATTTAGAGTTCGAACTACATTTGTCAATATAGGAGAAAAGAGAGTGAAACCAAAAATTCAAACTGTTACTCCAAAAGAATGCTTCAATCTAGGAGAACTAAACTTTGGCATCCAAGTGGGATTGGTGCACTGATCATTACTTGAAAGTATCATGAAGATTGGATGAATAAATATATGTTGAGATTTCAGGAGACTCTAGTGTGTTGGAAGTTTGGCAACCCCCTTTCAGTATAAGTGTTATTCGCCAGTCCCAGCTGTAGGATACAAGAGGAAACAAACCTTAGAGAGAGAACGTAGAACTACTTTATTGTGTCAAGTTTCAAGAAGCTAGCACAAACCGTGTTTGATTTAGAGTTCTAACTGCATCTGTCAATATAGGAGAAAACAGAGTGAAAACTAAAAATTCAAACTGTTACTGCAAACGAATGCTTCAACCTAGGAGAACGAAACTTGAACATCCACGTTTTATTGGTGTACTGCTCATTACTTGAAATTATCATGAAGGTCGGAAAAAAAAACATGTTGAGATTTCAGGAGACTGTAGTATTTTGGCAGCCTAACAACGCCTTTCATTGAATGTGTCTTTCGTCAGTCTCTGCTAAGGTCTACATCCCAGAGGAAACAAAAAGTAAAAATAGAATGTAGAACTACTTTACTGTTTCAAGTTTCAAGAAGCTAGCACAAACCGTGTTTGATTTAGAGTTCGAACTACATTTGTCAATATAGGAGAAAACAGAGTGAAACCTAAAAATTCAAACTATTACTCCCAAAGAATGCTTCAATCTAGGAGAACTAAACTTTGGCATCCAAGTGGGATTGGTGTACTGATAATTACTTGAATGTATCATGAAGATTGGATGAAAAAATATATGTTGAGATTTCAGGAGACTCTAGTGTGTTGGAAGTTTGCAACCCCTTTCAGTATAAGTGTTATTCGCCAGTCCCAGCTTTAGGATACAAGAGGAAACAAACCTTAGAGATAGAACGTAGAACTACTTTACTGTGTCAAGTTTCAGGAAGCTAGCACAAACCGTGTTTGATTTAGAGTTCTGACTGCATCTGTCAATATAGCAGAAAACAGAGTGAAACCTATAATTTCTAACTATTCCTCCAAACGAATGCTACAACCTAGAAGAACAAAACTTGGGCATCCACGTTTGATTGGTGTACTGATCAATACTTGAAAGAATCATGAAGATTGGATGAAAAAATATATGTTGAGATTTCAGGAGACGGTAGTTTTTTGGAAGCTTAACAACGCCTTTCATTGAAAGTGTTATTCGCCAGTCACTGCTTAAGGCTACATCAAGAGGAAACAAACCTTAGAGATAGAACGTAGAACTACTTTATTTTGTCAAGTTTCAAGAAGCTAGCACAAACCGTGTTTGATTTAGAGTTCGAACTGCCTCTGTCAATATAGGAGAAAACAGAGTGAAAACTAAAAATTCAAACTGTTACTGCAAACGAATGCTTCAACCTAGGAGAACGAAACTTGAACATCCTCGTTTTATTGGTGTACTACTCATTACTTGAAATTATCATGAAGGTCGGAAAAAAAAATTATGTTGAGATTTCAGGAGACTGTAGTATTTTGGCAGCCTAACAACGCCTTTCATTGAATGTGTCTTTGGTCAGTCTCTGCTTAGGTCTACATCCAGAGGAAACAAAAAGTAAAAATAGAATGTAGAACTACTTTACTGTTTCAAGTTTCAAGAAGCTAGGACAAACCGTGTTAGATTTAGAGTTCGAACTACATTTGTCAATATAGAAGAAAACAGAGTGAAACCTAAAAATTTAAACTGTTACTCCAAAAGAATGCTTCAATCTAGGAGAACTAAACTTTGGCATTAAAGTGGGATTGGTGTACTGATCTAACTTGAAAGTATCATGAAGATTGGATGAAAAAATATATTTTGAGATTTCAGGAGACTCTAGTGTGTTGGAAGTTTGGTAACCCCTTTCAGTATAAGTGTTATTCGCCAGTTCCAGCTTTAGGATACAAGAGGAAACAAACCTTAGAGATAGAACGTAGAACTACTTTATTGTGTCAAGTTTCAAGAAGCTAGCACAAACCGTGTTTGATTTAGAGTTCGAACTGCATCTGTCAATATAGGAGAAAACAGAGTGAAACCTATAATTTCTAACTGTTCCTGCAAACGAATGCTACAACCTAGAAGAACAAAACTTGGGCATCCACGTTTGATTGGTGTACTGATCAATACTTGAAAGAATCATGAAGATTGGATGAAAAAATATATGTTGAGATTTCAGGAGACGGTAGTTTTTTGGAAGCTTAACAACGCCTTTCATTGAAAGTGTTATTCGCCAGTCTCTGCTTAAGGCTACATCAAGAGGAAACAAACCTTAGAGATAGAACGTAGAACTACTTTATTGTGTCAAGTTTCAAGAAGCTAGCACAAACCGTGTTTGATTTAGAGTTCTAACTGCATCTGTCAATATAGGAGAAAACAGAGTGAAAACTAAAAATTCAAACTGTTACTGCAAACGAATGCTTCAACCTAGGAGAACGAAACTTGAACATCCACGTTTTATTGGTGTACTGCTCATTACTTGAATTTATCATGAAGGTCGGAAAAAAAACATGTTGAGATTTCAGGAGACTGTAGTATTTTGGCAGCCTAACAACGCCTTTCATTGAATGTGTCTTTCGTCAGTCTCTGCTAAGGTCTACATCCAGAGGAAACAAAAGTAAAAATAGAATGTAGAACTACTTTACTGTTTCAAGTTTCAAGAAGCTAGGACAAACCGTGTTTGATTTAGAGTTCGAACTACATTTGTCAATATAGGAGAAAAGACAGTGAAACCTAAAAATTCAAACTGTTACTCCAAAAGAATGCTTCAATCTAGGAGAACTAAACTTTGGCATCCAAGTGGGATTGGTGTACTGATCATTACTTGAAAGTATCATGAAGATTGGAAGAATAAATATATGTTGAGATTTCAGGAGACTCTAGTGTGTTGGAAGTTTGGCAACCCCTTTCAGTATAAGTGTTATTCGCCAGTCCCAGCGGTAGGATACAAGAGGAAACAAACCTTAGAGATAGAACGTAGAACTACTTTATTGTGTCAAGTTTCAAGAAGCTAGCAGAAATCGTGTTTGATTTAGAGTTCTAACTGCATCTGTCAATATAGGAGAAAACAGAGTGAAAACTAAAAATTCAAACTGTTACTGCAAACGAATGCGTCAACCTAGGAGAACGAAACTTGAACATCCACGTTTTATTGGTGTACTGCTCATTACTTGAAATTATCATGAAGGTCGGAAAAAAAATATGTTGAGATTTCAGGAGACTGTAGTATTTTGGCAGCCTAACAACGCCTTTCATTGAATGTGTCCTTCGTCAGTCTCTGCGAAGGTCTACATCCAGAGGAAACAAAAAGTAAAAATAGAATGTAGAACTACTTTACTGTTTCAAGTTTCAAAAAGATAGCACAAACCGTGTTTGATTGAGAGTTCGAACTACATTTGTCAATATAGGAGAAAACAGAGTGAAACTTAAAAATTCAAACTGTTACTCCCAAAGAATGCTTCAATCTAGGAGAACTAAACTTTGGCATCCACGTGGGATTGGTGTTCTGATCTAACCTGAAAGTATCATGAAGATTGGATGAAAAAATATATGTTGAGATTTCAGGAGACTCTAGTGTGTTGAAAGTTTGGCAACCCCTTTCAGTATAAGTGTTATTCGCCAGTCCCAGCTTTAGGATACAAGAGGAAACAAACCTTAGAGATAGAACGTAGAACTACTTTACTGTGTCAAGTTTCAGGAAGCAAGCACAAACCGTGTTTGATTTAGAGTTCTGACTGCATCTGTCAATATAGCAGAAAACAGAGTGAAACCTATAATTTCTAACTGTTCCTGCAAACGAATGCTACAACCTAGAAGAACAAAACTTGGGCATCCACGTTTGATTGGTGTACTGATCAATACTTGAAAGAATCATGAAGATTGGATGAAAAAATATATGTTGAGATTTCAGGAGACGGTAGTTTTTTGGAAGCTTAACAACGCCTTTCATTGAAAGTGTTATTCGCCAGTCACTGCTTAAGGCTACATCAAGAGGAAACAAACCTTAGAGATAGAACGTAGAACTACTTTATTGTGTCAAGTTTCAAGAAGCTAGCACAAACCATGTTTGATTTAGAGTTCGAACTGCATCTGTCAATATAGGAGAAAACAAAGTGAAAACTAAAAATTCAAACTGTTACTGCAAACGAATGTTTCAAGCTAGGAGAACGAAACTTGAACATCCACGTTTTATTGGTGTACTGCTGATTACATGAAATTATCATGAAGGTCGGAGAAAAAAATATGTTGTGATTTCAGGAGACTGTAGTATTTTGGCAGCCTAACAACGCCTTTCATTGAATGTGTCTTTCGTCAGTCTCTGCTTAGGTCTACATCCAGAGGAAACAAAAAATAAAAATAGAATGTAGAACTACTTTACTGTTTCAAGTTTCAAAAAGATAGCACAAACCGTGTTTGATTTAGAGTTCGAACTACATTTGTCAATATAGGAGAAAACAGAGTGAAACTTAAAAATTCAAACTGTTACTCCAAAAGAATGCTTCAATCTAGGAGAACTAAACTTTGGCATCCAAGTGGGATTGGTGTACTGATCATTACTTGAAATTATCATGAAGATTGGATGAAAAAATGTATGTTGAGATTTCAGGAGACTCAAGTGTGTTGGAAGTTTGGCAACCCCTTTCAGTATAAGTGTTATTCGCCAGTCCCAGCTTTAGGATAGAAGAGGAAACAAACCTTAGAGGTAGAACGTAGAACTACTTTATTGTGTCAAGTTTCAAGAAGCTAGCACAAACCGTGTTTGATTTAGAGTTCTAACTGCATCTATCAATATACGAGAAAACAGAGTGAAACCTATAATTTCTAACTGTTCCTGCAAACGAATGCTACAACCTAGAAGAACAAAACTTGGGCATCCACGTTTGATTGGTGTACTGATCAATACTTGAAAGAATCATGAAGATTGGATGAAAAAATATATGTTGAGATTTCAGGAGACGGTAGTTTTTTGGAAGATTAACAACGCCTTTCATTGAAAGTGTTATTCGCCAGTCTCTGCTTAAGGCTACATCAAGAGGAAACAAACCTTAGAGATAGAACGTAGAACTACTTTATTGTGTCAAGTTTCAAGAAGCTAGCACAAACCATGTTTGATTTAGAGTTCGAACTGCATCTGTTAATATAGGAGAAAACAGAGTGAAAACTAAAAATTCAAACTGTTACTGCGAACAAATGCTTCAACCTAGGAGAACGAAACTTGAACATCCACCTTTTATTGGTGTACTGCTCATTACTTGAAATTATCATGAAGGTCGGACAAAAAAATATGTTGAGATTTCAGGAGACTGTAGTATTTTGGCAGCCTAACAACGCCTTTCATTGAATGTGTCTTTCGTCAGTCTCTGCTTAGGTCTACATCCAGAGGAAACAAAAAGTAAAAATAGAATGTAGAACTACTTTTCTGTTTCAAGTTTCAAGAAGCTAGGACAAACCGTGTTTGATTTAGAGTTTGAACTACATTTGTCAATATAGGAGAAAACAGAGTGAAACCTAAAAATTCAAACTGTTACTCCAAAAGAATGCTTCCATCTAGGAGAACTAAACTTTGGCATTAAAGTGGGATTGGTGTACTGATCTGACTTGAAAGTATCATGAAGATTGGATGAAAAAATATATGTTGAGAATTCAGGAGACTCTAGTGTGTTGGAAGTTTGGTAACCCCTTTCAGTATAAGTGTTATTCGCCAGTCCCAGCTTTAGGATACAAGAGGAAACAAACCTTAGAGATAGAACGTAGAACTCCTTTACTGTGTCAAGTTTCAGGAAGCTAGCACAAACCGTGTTTGATTTAGAGTTCTAACTGCATCTGTCATTATAGGAGAAAACAGAGTGAAACCTATAATTTCTAACTGTTCCTGCAAACGAATGCTACAACCTAGAAGAACAAAACTTGGGCATCCACGTTTGATTGGTGTACTGATCAATACGTGAAAGAATCATGAAGATTGGATGAAAAAATATATGTTGAGATTTCAGGAGACGGTAGTTTTTTGGAAGCTTTACAACGCCTTTCATTGAAAGTGTTATTCGCCAGTCTCTGTTTAAGGCTACATCAAGAGGAAACAAACCTTAGAGATAGAACGTAGAACTACTTTATTGTGTCAAGTTTCAAGAAGCTAGCACAAACCATGTTTGATTTAGAGTTCGAACTGCATCTGTCAATATATTAGAAAACAGAGTGAAAACTAAAAATTCAAACTGATACTGCAAACGAATGCTTCAACCTAGGAGAACGAAACTTGAACATCCACGTTTTATTGGTGTACTGCTCATTACTTGAAATGATCATGAAGGTCGGAAAAAAAAATATGTTGAGATTTCAGGAGACTGTAGTATTTTGGCAGCCTAAGAACGCCTTTCATTGAATGTGTCTTTCGTCAGTCTCTGCTTAGGTCTACATCCAGAGAAAACAAAAAGTAAAAATAGAATGTAGAACTACTTTTCTGTTTCAAGTTTCAAGAAGCTAGCACAAACCATGTTTGATTTAGAGTTTGAACTACATTTGTCAATATAGGAGAAAAAAGAGTGAAACCTAAAAATTCAAACTGTTACTCCAAAAGAATGCTTCAATCTAGGAGAACTAAACTTTGGCATCCAAGTGGGATTGGTGTACTGATCTAACTTGAAAGTATCATGAAGACTGGATGAAAAAATATATGTTGAGATTTCAGGAGACACAAGTGTGTTGGAAGTTTGGCAACCCCTTTCAGTATAAGTGTTATTCGCCAGTCCCAGCTTTAGGATACAAGAGGAAACAAACCTTAGAGATAGAACGTAGAACTACTTTATTGTGTCAAGTTTCAAGAAGCTAGCACAAACCGAGTTTGATTTAGAGTTCTAACTGCATCTGTCAATATAGGAGAAAACAGAGTGAAACCTATAATTTCTAACTGTTCCTGCAAACGAATGCTACAACCTAGAAGAACAAAACTTGGGCATCCACGTTTGATTGGTATACTGATCAATACTTGAAAGAATCATGAAGATTGGATGAAAAAATATATGTTGAGATTTCAGGAGACGGTAGTTTTTTGGAAGCTTAACAACGCCTTTCATTGAAAGTGTTATTCGCCAGTCTCTGCTTAAGGCTACATCAAGAGGAAACAAACCTTCGAGATAGAACGTAGAACTACTTTATTGTGTCAAGTTTCAAGAAGCTAGCACAAACCATGTTTGATTTAGAGTTCGAACTGCATCTGTCAATATAGGAGAAAACAGAGTGAAAACTAAAAATTCAAACTGTTACTGCAAACGAATGCTTCAAGCTAGGAGAACGAAACTTGAACATCCACGTTTTATTGGTGTACTGCTCATTTTTTGAAATTATCATGAAGGTCGGAAAAAAAATATGTTGAGATTTCAGGAAACTGTAGTATTTTGGCAGCCTAACAACGCCTTTCATTGAATGTGTCTTTCGTCAGTCTCTGCTTAGGTCTACATCCAGAGGAAAGAAAAAATAAAAATAGAATGTAGAACTACCTTACTGTTTCAAGTTTCAAGAAGCTAGCACAAACCGTGTTTGATTTAGAGTTCGAACTACATTTGTCAATATAGGAGAAAAGAGAGTGAAACCTAGAAATTCAAACTGTTACTCCAAAAGAATGCTTCAATCTAGGAGAACTAAACTTTGGCATCCAAGTGGGATTGGTGTACTGATCATTACTTGAATGTATCATGAAGAAAGGATGAAAAAATATATGTTGAGATTTCAGGAGACTCTAGTGTGTTGGAAGTTTGGCAACCCCTTTCAGTATAAGTGTTATTCGCCAGTCCCAGCTGTAGGATACAAGAGGAAACAAACCTTAGAGATAGAACGTAGAACTACTTTATTGTGTCAAGTTTCAAGTAGCTAGCACAAACCGTGTTTGATTTAGAGTTCTAACTGCATCTGTCAATATAGGAGAAAACAGAGTGAAAACTAAAAATTCAAACTGTTACTGCAAACGAATGCTTCAACCTAGGAGAACGAAACTTGAACATCCACGTTTTATTGCTGTACTGATCATTACTTGAAATTATCATGAATGTCGGAAAAAAAATATGTTGAGATTTCAGGAGACTGTAGTATTTTGGCAGCCTAACAACGCCTTTCATTGAATGTGTCTTTCGTCAGTCTCTGCTAAGGTCTACATCCAGAGGAAACAAAAAATAAAAATAGAATGTAGAACTACTTTACTGTTTCAAGTTTCAAGAAGCTAGCACAGACCTTGTTTGATTTAGAGTTCGAACTACATTTGTCAACATAGGAGAAAACAGAGTGAAACCTAAAAATTCAAACTGTTACTCCAAAAGAATGCTTCAATCTAGGAGAACTAAACTTTGGCATCCAAGTAGGATTGGTGTACTGATCATTACTTGAAAGTATCATGAAGATTGGATGAAAAAATATATGTTGAGATTTCAGGAGACTCTAGTGTGTTGAAGATTGGCAACCCCTTTCAGTATCAGTGTAATTCGCCAGTCCCAGCTGTAGGATACAAGAGGAAACAAACCTTAGAGATAGAACGTAGAACTACTTTATTGTGTCAAGTTTCAAGAAGCTAGCACAAACCGTGTTTGATTTAGAGTTCGAACTGCATCTGTCAATATAGGAGAAAACAGAGTGAAAACTAAAAATTCAAACTGTTACTGCAAACGAATGCTTCAACCTAGGAGAACGAAACTTGAACATCCACGTTTTATTGGTGTACTGCTCATTACTTGAAATTATCATGAAGGTCGGAAAAAAAAATATGTTGAGATTTCAGGAGACTGTAGTATTTTGGCAGCCTAACAACGCCTTTCATTGAATGTGTCTTTCGTCAGTCTCTGCTTAGGTCTACATCCAGAGGAAACAAAAAATAAAAATAGAATGTAGAACTACTTTACTGTTTCAAGTTTCAAGAAGCTAGCACAAACCGTGTTTGATTTAGAGTTCGAACTACATTTGTCAATATAGGAGAAAAGAGAGTGAAACCTAAAAATTCAAACTGTTACTCCAAAAGAATGCTTCAATCTAGGAGAACAAAACTTTGGCATCCAAGTGGGATTGGTGTACTGATCATTACTTGAAAGTATCATGAAGATTGGATGAATAAATATATGTTGAGATTTCAGGAGACTCTAGTGTGTTGGAAGTTTGGCAACCCCTTTCAGTATAAGTGTTATTCGCCAGTCCCAGCTGTAGGATACAAGAGGAAACAAACCTTAGAGATAGAACGTAGAACTACTTTCTTGTGTCAAGTTTCAAGAAGCTAGCAGAAATCGTGTTTGATTTAGAGTTCTAACTGCATCTGTCAATATAGGAGAAAACAGAGTGAAAACTAAAAATTCAAACTGTTACTGCAAACGAATGCGTCAACCTAGGAGAACGAAACTTGAACATCCACGTTTTATTGGTGTACTGCTCATTACTTGAAATTATCATGAAGGTCGGACAAAAAAATATGTTGAGATTTCAGGAGACTGTAGTATTTTGGCAGCCTAACAACGCCTTTCATTGAATGTGTCTTTCGTCAGTCTCTGCTAAGGTCTACATCCAGAGGAAACAAAAAGTAAAAATAGAATGTAGAACTACTTTACTGTTTCAAGTTTCAAGAAGCTAGCACAAACCGTGTTTGATTGAGAGTTCGAACTACATTTGTCAATATAGGAGAAAACAGAGTGAAACCTAAAAATTCAAACTGTTACTCCCAAAGAATGCTTCAATCTAGGAGAACTAAACTTTGGCATCCAAGTGGGATTGGTGTTCTGATCTAACTTGAAAGTATCATGAAGATTGGATGAAAAAATATATGTTGAGATTTCAGGAGACTCTAGTGTGTTGAAAGTTTATCAACCCCTTTCAGTATAAGTGTTATTCGCCAGTCCCAGCTTTAGGATACAAGAGGAAACAAACCTTAGAGATAGAACGTAGAACTACTTTACTGTGTCAAGTTTCAGGAAGCAAGCACAAACCGTGTTTGATTTAGAGTTCTGACTGCATCTGTCAATATAGCAGAAAACAGAGTGAAACCTATAATTTCTAACTGTTCCTGCAAACGAATGCTACAACCTAGAAGAACAAAACTTGGGCATCCACGTTTGATTGGTGTACTGATCAATACTTGAAAGAATCATGAAGATTGGATGAAAAAATATATGTTGAGATTTCAGGAGACGGTAGTTTTTTGGAAGCTTAACAACGCCTTTCATTGAAAGTGTTATTCGCCAGTCACTGCTTAAGGATACATCAAGAGGAAACAAACCTTAGAGATAGAACGTAGAACTACTTTATTGTGTCAAGTTTCAAGAAGCTAGCACAAACAATGTTTGATTTAGAGTTCGAACTGCATCTGTCAATATAGGAGAAAACAGAGTGACAACTAAATATTCAAACTGTTACTGCAAACGAATGCTTCAAGCTAGGAGAACGAAACTTGAACATCCACGTTTTATTGGTGTACTGCTGATTACATGAAATTATCATGAAGGTCGGAAAAAAAATATTTTGAGATTTCAGGAGACTGTAGTATTTTGGCAGCCTAACAACGCCTTTCATTGAATGTGTCTTTCGTCAGTCTCTGCTTAGGTCTACATCCTGAGGAAAGAAAAAATAAAAATAGAATGTAGAACTACCTTACTGTTTCAAGTTTCAAGAAGCTAGCACAAACCGTTTTTGATTTAGAGTACGAACTACATTTGTCAATATAGGAGAAAACAGAGTGAAACCTAAAAATTCAAACTGTTACTCCAAAAGAATGCTTCAATCTAGGAGAACTAAACTTTGGCATCCAAGTGGGATTGGTGTACTGATCATTACTTGAATGTATCATGAAGAAAGGATGAAAAAATATATGTTGAGATTTCAGGAGACTCTACTGTGTTGGAAGATTGGCAACCCCTTTCAGTATAAGTGTTATTCGCCAGTCCCAGCTGTAGGATACAAGAGGAAACAAACCTTAGAGATAGAACGTAGAACTACTTTATTGTGTCAAGTTTCAAGAAGCTAGCACAAACCATGTTTGATTTAGAGTTCTAACTGCATCTGTCAATATAGGAGATAACAGAGTGAAAACTAAAAATTCAAACTGTTACTGCAAACGAATGCTTCAACCTAGGAGAACGAAACTTGAACATCCACGTTTTATTGCTGTACTGATCATTACTTGAAATTATCATGAATGTCGGAAAAAAAAATATGTTGAGATTTCAGGAGACTGTAGTATTTTGGCAGCCTAACAACGCCTTTCATTGAATGTGTCTTTCGTCAGTCTCTGCTAAGGTCTACATCCAGAGGAAACAAAAAATAAAAATAGAATGTAGAACTACTTTACTGTTTCAAGTTTCAAGAAGCTAGCACAGACCGTGTTTGATTTAGAGTTCGAACTACATTTGTCAATATAGGAGAAAACAGAGTGAAACCTAAAAATTCAAACTGTTACTCCAAAAGAATGCTTCAATCTAGGAGAACTAAACTTTGGCATCCAAGTAGGATTGGTGTACTGATCATTACTTGAAAGTATCATGAAGATTGGATGAAAAAATATATGTTGAGATTTCAGGAGACTCTAGTGTGTTGGAAGATTGGCAACCCCTTTCAGTATCAGTGTAATTCGCCAGTCCCAGCTGTAGGATACAAGAGGAAACAAACCTTAGAGATAGAACGTAGAACTACTTTATTGTGTCAAGTTTCAAGAAGCTAGCACAAACCGTGTTTGATTTAGAGTTCGAACTGCATCTGTCAATATAGGAGAAAACAGAGTGAAAACTAAAAATTCAAACTGTTACTGCAAACGAATGCTTCAACCTAGGAGAACGAAACTTGAACATCCACGTTTTATTGGTGTACTGCTCATTAATTGAAATTATCATGAAGGTCGGAAAAAAAAATATGTTGATATTTCAGGAGACAGTAGTATTTTGGCAGCCTAACAACGGCTTTCATTGAATGTGTCTTTCGTCAGTCTCTGCTTAGGTCTACATCCAGAGGAAACAAAAAATAAAAATAGAATGTAGAACTACTTTACTGTTTCAAGTTTCAAGAAGCTAGCACAAACCGTGTTTGATTTAGAGTTCGAACTACATTTGTCAATATAGGAGAAAACAGAGTGAAACCTAAAAATTCAAACTGTTACTCCCAAAGAATGCTTCAATCTAGGAGAACTAAACGTTGGCATCCAAGTGGGATTCGTGTACTGATCATTACTTGAAAGTATCATGAAGATTGGATGAAAAAATATATGTTGAGATTTCAGGAGACTCTAGTGTGTTGGAAGTTTGGCGACCCCTTTCAGTATAAGTGTTATTCGCCAGTCCCAGCTTTAGGATACAAGAGGAAACAAACCTTAGAGATAGAACGTAGAACTACTTTACTGTGTCAAGTTTCAAGAAGCTAGCACAAACCGTGTTTGATTTAGAGTTCTAACTGCATCTGTCAATATAGGAGAAAACAGAGTGAAACCTATAATTTCTAACGGTTCCTGCAAACGAATGCTACAAGCTAGAAGAACAAAACTTGGGCATCCACGTTTGATTGGTGTACTGATCAATACTTGAAAGAATCATGAAGATTGGATGAAAAAATATATGTTGAGATTTCAGGAGACGGTAGTTTTTTGGAAGCTTAACAACGCCTTTCATTGAAAGTGTTATTCGCCAGTCTCTGCTTAAGGCTACATCAAGAGGAAACAAACCTTAGAGATAGAACGTAGAACTACTTTATTGTGTCAAGTTTCAAGAAGCTAGCACAAACCATGTTTGATTTAGAGTTCGCACTGCATCTGTCAATATAGGAGAAAACAGAGTGAAAACTAAAAATTCAAACTGTTACTGCAAACGAATGCTTCAACCTAGGAGAACGAAACTTGAACATCCACGTTTTATTGGTGTACTGCTGATGACTTGAAATTATCATGAAGGTCGGAAAAAAAATATGTTGAGATTTCAGGAGACTGTAGTATTTTGGCAGCCTAACAACGCCTTTCATTGAATGTGTCTTTCGTCAGTCTCTGCTTAGGTCTACATCCAGAGGAAACAAAAAATAAAAATAGAATGTAGAACTACTTTACTGTTTCAAGTTTCAAGAAGCTAGCACAAACCGTGTTTGATTTAGAGTTCGAACTACATTTGTCAATATAGGAGAAAACGGAGTGAAACCTAAAAATTCAAACTGTTACCCAAAAGAATGCTTCAATCTAGGAGAACTAAACTTTGGCATCCAAGTGGGATTGGTGTACGGATCATTACTTGAAAGTATCATGAAGATTGGATGAAAAAATATATGTTGAGATTTCAGGAGACTCTAGTGTGTTGGAAGATTGGCAACCCCTTTCAGTATCAGTGTAATTCGCCAGTCCCAGCTGTAGGATACAAGAGGAAACAAACCTTAGAGATAGAACGTAGAACTACTTTATTGTGTCAAGTTTCAAGAAGCTAGCACAAACCGTGTTTGATTTAGAGTTCGAACTGCATCTGTCAATATAGGAGAAAACAGAGTGAAAACTAAAAATTCAAACTGTTACTGCAAACGAATGCTTCAACCTAGGAGAACGAAACTTGAACATCCACGTTTTATTGGTGTACTGCTCATTACTTGAAATTATCATGAAGGTCGGAAAAAAAAATATGTTGAGATTTCAGGAGACTGTAGTATTTTGGCAGCCTAACAACGCCTTTCATTGAATGTGTCTTTGGTCAGTCTCTGCTTAGGTCTACATCCAGAGGAAACAAAAAATAAAAATAGAATGTAGAACTACTTTACTGTTTCAAGTTTCAAGAAGCTAGCACAAACCGTGTTTGATTTAGAGTTCGAACTACATTTGTCAATATAGGAGAAAACAGAGTGAAACCTAAAAATTCAAACTGTTACTCCAAAAGAATGCTTCAATCTAGGAGAACTAAACTTTGGCATCCAAGTGGGATTGGTGTAACGATCATTACTTGAAAGTATCATGAAGATTGGATGAAAAAATATATGTTGAGATTTCAGGAGACTCTAGTGTGTTGGAAGTTTGGCGACCCCTTTCAGTATAAGTGTTATTCGCCAGTCCCAGCTTTAGGATACAAGAGGAAACAAACCTTAGAGATAGAACGTAGAACTACTTTATTGTGTCAAGTTTCAAGGAGCTAGCTCAAACCGTGTTTGATTTAGAGTTCTAACTGCATCTGTCAATATAGGAGAAAACAGAGTGAAACCTATAATTTCTATCTGTTCCTGCAAACGAATGCTACAACCTAGAAGAACAAAACTTGGGCATCCACGTTTGATTGGTGTACTGATCAATACTTGAAAGAATCATGAAGATTGGATGAAAAAATATATGTTGAGATTTCAGGAGACGGTAGTTTTTTGGAAGCTTAACAACGCCTTTCATTGAAAGTGTTATTCGCCAATCTCTGCTTAAGGCTACATCAAGAGGAAACAAACCTTAGAGATAGAACGTAGAAACACTTTATTGTGTCAAGTTTCAAGAAGCTAGCACAAACCATGTTTGATTTAGAGTTCGAACTTCATCTGTCAGTATAGGAGAAAACAGAGTGAAAACTAAAAATTCAAACTGTTACTGCAAACGAATGCTTCAAGCTAGGAGAACGAAACTTGAACATCCACGTTTTATTGGTGTACTGCTGATTACATGAAATTATCATGAAGGTCGGAAAAGAAATATGTTGAGATTTCAGGAGACTATAGTATTTTGGCAGCCTAACAACGCCTTTCATTGAATGTGTCTTTCGTCAGTCTTTGCTTAGGTCTACATCCAGAGGAAACAAAAAATAAAAATAGAATGTAGAACTACTTTACTGTTTCAAGTTTCAAGAAGCCAGCACAAACCGTGTTTGATTTAGAGTTCGAACTACATTTGTCAATATAGGAGAAAACAGAGTGAAACCTAAGAATTCAAACTGTTACTCCAAAAGAATGCTTCAATCTAGGAGAACTAAACTTTGGCATCCAAGTGGGATTGGTGTACTGAGAATTACTTGAAAGTATCATGAAGATTGGATGAAAAAATATATGTTGAGATTTCAGGAGACTCTAGTGTGTTGGAAGTTTGGCAACCCCTTTCAGTATAAGTGTTATTCGCCAGTCCCAGCTTTAGGATACAAGAGGAAACAAACCTTAGAGATAGAACATAGAACTACTTTATTGTGTCAAGTTTCAAGAAGCTAGCACAAACCGTGTTTGATTTAGAGTTCTAACTGCATCTGTCAATAAGGAGAAAACAGAGTGAAACCTATAATTTCTAACTGTTCCTGCAAACGAATGCTACAACCTAGAAGAACAAAACTTGGGCATCCACGTTTGATTAGTGTACTGATCAATACTTGAAAGAATCATGAAGATTGGATGAAAAGATATATGTTGAGATTTCAGGAGAAGGTAGTTTTTTGGAAGATTAACAACGCCTTTCATTGAAAGTGTTATTCGCCAGTCTCTGCTTAAGGCTACATCAAGAGGAAACAAACCTTAGAGATAGAACCTAGAACTACTTTATTGTGTCAAGTTTCAAGAAGCTAGCACAAATCATGTTTGATTTAGAGTTCGAACTGCATCTGTCAGTATAGGAGAAAACAGAGTGAAAACTAAAAATTCAAACTGTTACTGCAAACGAATGCTTCAAGCTAGGAGAACGAAACTTGAACATCCACGTTTTATTGGTGTACTGCTGATTACATGAAATTATCATGAAGGTCGGAAAAGAAATATGTTGAGATTTCAGGAGACTATAGTATTTTGGCAGCCTAACAACGCCTTTCATTGAATGTGTCTTTCGTCAGTCTTTGCTTAGGTCTACATCCAGAGGAAACAAAAAATAAAAATAGAATGTAGAACTACTTTACTGTTTCAAGTTTCAAGAAGCCAGCACAAACCGTGTTTGATTTAGAGTTCGAACTACATTTGTCAATATAGGAGAAAACAGAGTGAAACCTAAGAATTCAAACTGTTACTCCAAAAGAATGCTTCAATCTAGGAGAACTAAACTTTGGCATCCAAGTGGGATTGGTGTACTGAGAATTACTTGAAAGTATCATGAAGATTGGATGAAAAAATATATGTTGAGATTTCAGGAGACTCTAGTGTGTTGGAAGTTTGGCAACCCCTTTCAGTATAAGTGTTATTCGCCAGTCCCAGCTTTAGGATACAAGAGGAAACAAACCTTAGAGATAGAACATAGAACTACTTTATTGTGTCAAGTTTCAAGAAGCTAGCACAAACCGTGTTTGATTTAGAGTTCTAACTGCATCTGTCAATAAGGAGAAAACAGAGTGAAACCTATAATTTCTAACTGTTCCTGCAAACGAATGCTACAACCTAGAAGAACAAAACTTGGGCATCCACGTTTGATTAGTGTACTGATCAATACTTGAAAGAATCATGAAGATTGGATGAAAAGATATATGTTGAGATTTCAGGAGAAGGTAGTTTTTTGGAAGATTAACAACGCCTTTCATTGAAAGTGTTATTCGCCAGTCTCTGCTTAAGGCTACATCAAGAGGAAACAAACCTTAGAGATAGAACCTAGAACTACTTTATTGTGTCAAGTTTCAAGAAGCTAGCACAAATCATGTTTGATTTAGAGTTCGAACTGCATCTGTCAGTATAGGAGAAAACAGAGTGAAAACTAAAAATTCAAACTGTTACTGCAAACGAATGCTTCAAGCTAGGAGAACGAAACTTGAACATCCACGTTTTATTGGTGTACTGCTGATTACATGAAATTATCATGAAGGTCGGAAAAGAAATATGTTGAGATTTCAGGAGACTGTAGTATTTTGGCAGCCTAACAACGCCTTTCATTGAATGTGTCTTTCTTGAGTCTCTGCTTAGGTCTACATCCAGAGGAAACAAAAAATAAAAATAGAATGTAGAACTACTTTACTGTTTCAAGTTTCAAGAAGCTAGCACAAACCGTGTTTGATTTAGAGTTCGAACTATATTTGTCAATATAGGAGAAAACAGAGTGAAACCTAAAAATTCAAACTGTTACTCCAAAAGAATGCTTCAATCTAGGAGAACTAAACTTTGGCATCCAAGTGGGATTGGTGTACTGATCATTACTTGAAAGTATCATGAAGATTGGATGAAAAAATATATGTTGAGATTTCAGGAGACTCTAGTGTGTTGGAAGATTGGCAACCCCTTTCAGTATAAGTGTTATTCGCCAGTCCCAGCTTTAGGATACAAGAGGAAACAAACCTTAGAGATAGAACGTAGAACTACTTTATTTTGTCAAGTTTCAAGAACCTAGCACAAACCGTGTTTGATTTAGAGTTCTAACTGCATCTGTCAATATAGGAGAAAACAGAGTGAAACCTATAATTTCTATCTGTTCCTGCAAACGAATGCTACAACCTAGAAGAACAAAACTTGGGCATCCACGTTTGATTGGTGTACTGATCAATACTTGAAAGAATCATGAAGATTGGATGAAAAAATATATGTTGAGATTTCAGGAGACTGTAGTTTTTTGGAAGCTTAACAACGCCTTTCATTGAAAGTGTTATTCGCCAGTCTCTGCTTAAGGCTACATCAAGAGGAAAGAAACCTTAGAGATAGAACGTAGAACTACTTTATTGTGTCAAGTTCTAAGAAGCTAGCACAAACCATGTTTGATTTAGAGTTCGAACTGCATCTGTCAATATAGGAGAAAACAGAGTGAAAACTAAAAATTCAAACTGTTACTGCAAACGAATGCTTCAAGCTAGGAGAACGAAACTTGAACATCCACGTTTTATTGGTGTACTGCTCATTACTTGAAATTATCATGAAGGTCGAAAAAAAAATATGTTGAGATTTCAGGAGACTGTAGTATTTTGGCAGCCTAACAACGCCTTTCATTGAATGTGTCTTTCGTGAGTCTCTGCTTAGGTCTAAATCCAGAGGAAACAAAAAAATAAAAATAGAATGTAGAACTACTTTACTGTTTCAAGTTTCAAGAAGCTAGCACAAACCGTGTTTGATTTAGAGTTCTAACTACATTTGTCAATATAGGAGAAAACAGAGTGAAACCTAAAAATTCAAACTGTTACTCCAAAAGAATGCTTCAATCTAGGAGAACTAAACTTTGGCATCCAAGTGGGATTGGTGTACTGATCATTACTTGAAAGTATCATGAAGATTGGATGAAAAAATATATGTTGAGATTTCAGGAGACTCTAGTGTGTGGAAGTTTGGCAACCCCTTTCAGTATAAGTGTTATTCGCCAGTCCCAGCTTTAGGATACAAGAGAAAACAAACCTTAGAGATAGAACGTAGAACTACTTTATTTTGTCAAGTTTCAAGAACCTACCACAAACCGTGTTTGATTTAGAGTTCTAACTGCATCTGTCAATATAGGAGAAAACAGAGTGAAACCTATAATTTCTATCTGTTCCTGCAAACAAATGCTACAACCTAGAAGAACAAAACTTGGGCATCCACGTTTGATTGGTGTACTGATCAATACTTGAAAGAATCATGAATATTGGATGAAAAAATATATGTTGAGATTTCAGGAGACGGTAGTTTTTTGGAAGCTTAACAACGCCTTTCATTGAAAGTGTTATTCGCCAGTCTCTGCTTAAGGCTACATCAAGAGGAAACAAACCTTAGAGATAGAACGTAGAAACATTTTATTGTGTCAAGTTTCAAGAAGCTAGCACAAACCATGTTTGATTTAGAGTTCGAACTGCATCTGTCAGTATAGGAGAAAACAGAGTGAAAACTAAAAATTCAAACTGTTACTGCAAACGAATGCTTCAAGCTAGGAGAACGAAACTTGAACATCCACGTTTTATTGGTGTACTGCTGATTACATGAAATTATCATGAAGGTCGGAAAAGAAATATGTTGAGATTTCAGGAGACTGTAGTATTTTGGCAGCCTAACAACGCCTTTCATTGAATGTGTCTTTGGTCAGTCTCTGCTTAGGTCTACATCCAGAGGAAACAAAAAATAAAAATAGAATGTAGAACTACTTTACTGTTTTAAGTTTCAAGAAGCTAGCACAAACCGTGTTTGATTTAGAGTTCGAACTACATTTGTCAATATAGGAGAAAACAGAGTGAAACCTAAAAATTCAAACTGTTACTCCAAAAGAATGCTTCAATCTAGGAGAATTAAACTTTGGCATCCAAGTGGGATTGGTGTAACGATCATTACTTGAAAGTATCATGAAGATTGGATGAAAAAATATATGTTGAGATTTCAGGAGACTCTAGTGTGTTGGAAGTTTGGCGACCCCTTTCAGTATAAGTGTTATTCGCCAGTCCCAGCTTTAGGATACAAGAGGAAACAAACCTTAGAGATAGAACGTAGAACTACTTTATTGTGTCAAGTTTCAAGGAGCTAGCTCAAACCGTGTTTGATTTAGAGTTCTAACTGCATCTGTCAATATAGGAGAAAACAGAGTGAAACCTATAATTTCTATCTGTTCCTGCAAACGAATGCTACAACCTAGAAGAACAAAACTTGGGCATCCACGTTTGATTGGTGTACTGATCAATAATTGAAAGAATCATGAAGATTGGATGAAAAAAATATATGTTGAGATTTCAGGAGACGGTAGTTTTTTGGAAGCTTAACAACGCCTTTCATTGAAAGTGTTATTCGCCAGTCTCTGCTTAAGGCTACATCAAGAGGAAACAAACCTTAGAGATAGAACGTAGAAACACTTTATTGTGTCAAGTTTCAAGAAGCTAGCACAAACCATGTTTGATTTAGAGTTCGAACTTCATCTGTCAGTATAGGAGAAAACAGAGTGAAAACTAAAAATTCAAACTGTTACTGCAAACGAATGCTTCAAGCTAGGAGAACGAAACTTGAACATCCACGTTTTATTGGTGTACTGCTGATTACATGAAATTATCATGAAGGTCAAAAAAGAAATATGTTGAGATTTCAGGAGACTGTAGTATTTTGGCAGCCTAACAACGCCTTTCATTGAATGTGTCTTTCGTCAGTCTTTGCTTAGGTCTACATCCAGAGGAAACAAAAAATAAAAATAGAATGTAGAACTACTTTACTGTTTCAAGTTTCAAGAAGCCAGCACAAACCGTGTTTGATTTAGAGTTCGAACTACATTTGTCAATATAGGAGAAAACAGAGTGAAACCTAAGAATTCAAACTGTTACTCCAAAAGAATGCTTCAATCTAGGAGAACTAAACTTTGGCATCCAAGTGGGATTGGTGTACTGAGAATTACTTGAAAGTATCATGAAGATTGGATGAAAAAATATATGTTGAGATTTCAGGAGACTCTAGTGTGTTGGAAGTTTGGCAACCCCTTTCAGTATAAGTGTTATTCGCCAGTCCCAGCTTTAGGATACAAGAGGAAACAAACCTTAGAGATAGAACATAGAACTACTTTATTGTGTCAAGTTTCAAGAAGCTAGCACAAACCGTGTTTGATTTAGAGTTCTAACTGCATCTGTCAATAAGGAGAAAACAGAGTGAAACCTATAATTTCTAACTGTTCCTGCAAACGAATGCTACAACCTAGAAGAACAAAACTTGGGCATCCACGTTTGATTAGTGTACTGATCAATACTTGAAAGAATCATGAAGATTGGATGAAAAGATATATGTTGAGATTTCAGGAGAAGGTAGTTTTTTGGAAGATTAACAACGCCTTTCATTGAAAGTGTTATTCGCCAGTCTCTGCTTAAGGCTACATCAAGAGGAAACAAACCTTAGAGATAGAACCTAGAACTACTTTATTGTGTCAAGTTTCAAGAAGCTAGCACAAATCATGTTTGATTTAGAGTTCGAACTGCATCTGTCAGTATAGGAGAAAACAGAGTGAAAACTAAAAATTCAAACTGTTACTGCAAACGAATGCTTCAAGCTAGGAGAACGAAACTTGAACATCCACGTTTTATTGGTGTACTGCTGATTACATGAAATTATCATGAAGGTCGGAAAAGAAATATGTTGAGATTTCAGGAGACTGTAGTATTTTGGCAGCCTAACAACGCCTTTCATTGAATGTGTCTTTCTTGAGTCTCTGCTTAGGTCTACATCCAGAGGAAACAAAAAATAAAAATAGAATGTAGAACTACTTTACTGTTTCAAGTTTCAAGAAGCTAGCACAAACCGTGTTTGATTTAGAGTTCGAACTATATTTGTCAATATAGGAGAAAACAGAGTGAAACCTAAAAATTCAAACTGTTACTCCAAAAGAATGCTTCAATCTAGGAGAACTAAACTTTGGCATCCAAGTGGGATTGGTGTACTGATCATTACTTGAAAGTATCATGAAGATTGGATGAAAAAATATATGTTGAGATTTCAGGAGACTCTAGTGTGTTGGAAGATTGGCAACCCCTTTCAGTATAAGTGTTATTCGCCAGTCCCAGCTTTAGGATACAAGAGGAAACAAACCTTAGAGATAGAACGTAGAACTACTTTATTGTGTCAAGTTTCAAGAACCTAGCACAAACCGTGTTTGATTTAGAGTTCTAACTGCATCTGTCAATATAGGAGAAAACAGAGTGAAACCTATAATTTCTATCTGTTCCTGCAAACGAATGCTACAACCTAGAAGAACAAAACTTGGGCATCCACGTTTGATTGGTGTACTGATCAATACTTGAAAGAATCATGAATATTGGATGAAAAAATATATGTTGAGATTTCAGGAGACGGTAGTTTTTTGGAAGCTTAACAACGCCTTTCATTGAAAGTGTTATTCGCCAGTCTCTGCTTAAGGCTACATCAAGAGGAAACAAACCTTAGAGATAGAACGTAGAAACATTTTATTGTGTCAAGTTTCAAGAAGCTATCACAAACCATGTTTGATTTAGAGTTCGAACTGCATCTGTCAGTATAGGAGAAAACAGAGTGAAAACTAAAAATTCAAACTGTTACTGCAAACGAATGCTTCAAGCTAGGAGAACGAAACTTGAACATCCACGTTTTATTGGTGTACTGCTGATTACATGAAATTATCATGAAGGTCGGAAAAAAAATATGTTGAGATTTCAGGAGACTGTAGTATTTTGGCAGCCTAACAACGCCTTTCATTGAATGTGTCTTTCGTCAGTCTCTGCTAAGGTCTACATCCAGAGGAAACAAAAATAAAAATAGAATGTAGAACTACTTTACTGTTTCAAGTTTCAAGAAGATAGCACAGACCGTGTTTGATTTAGAGTTCGAACTACATTTGCAATATAGGAGAAAACAGAGTGAAACCTAAAAATTCAAACTGTTACTCCAAAAGAATGCTTCAATCTAGGAGAACTAAACTTTGGCATCCAAGTGGGATTGGTGTACTGATCATTACTTGAAAGTATCATGAAGATTGGATGAAAAAATATATGTTGAGACTTCAGGAGACTCTAGTGTGCTGGAAGTTTGGCAACCCCTTTCAGTATAAGTGTTATTCGCCAGTCCCAGCTTTAGGATACAAGAGGAAACAAACCTTAGAGATAGAACGTAGAACTACTTTATTGTGTCAAGTTTCAAGAAGCTAGCACAAACCGTGTTTGATTTAGAGTTCTAAATGCATCTGTCAATATAGGAGAAAACAGAGTGAAACCTATAATTTCTAACTGTTCCTGCAAACGAATGCTAAAACCTAGAAGAACAAAACTTGGGCATCCACGTTTGATTGGTGTACTGATCAATACTTGAAAGAATCATGAAGATTGGATGAAAAAATATATGTTGAGATTTCAGGAGAAGGTAGTTGTTTGGAAGCTTAACAACGCCTTTCATTGAAAGTGTTATTCGCCAGTCTCTGCTTAAGGCTACATCAAGAGGAAACAAACCTTAGAGATAGAACGTAGAACTACTTTATTGTGTCAAGTTTCAAGAAGCTAGCACAAACCATGTTTGATTTAGAGTTCGAACTGCATCTGTCAGTATAGGAGAAAACAGAGTGAAAACTAAAAATTCAAACTGTTACTGCAAACGAATGCTTCAACCTAGGAAAACGAAACTTGAACATCCACGTTTTATTGGTGTACTGCTGATTACATGAAATTATCATGAAGGTCGGAAAAGAAATATGTTGAGATTTCAGGAGACTGTAGTATTTTGGCAGCCTAACAACGCCTTTCATTGAATGTGTCTTTCGTCAGTCTCTGCTTAGGTCTACATCCAGAGAAAACAAAAAATAAAAATAGAATGTAGAACTACTTTACTGTTTCAAGTTTCAAGAAGCTAGCACAGACCGTGTTTGATTTAGAGTTCGAACTACATTTGTCAATATAGGAGAAAACAGAGTGAAACCTAAAAATTCAAACTGTTACTCCAAAAGAATGCTTCAATCTAGGAGAACTAAACTTTGGCATCCAAGTGGGATTGGTGTACTGATCATTACTTGAAAGTATCATGAAGATTGGATGAAAAAATATATGTTGAGATTTCAGGAGACTCTAGTGTGTTGGAAGTTTGGCAACCCCTTTCAGTATAAGTGTTATTCGCCAGTCCCAGCTTTAGGATACAAGAGGAAACAAACCTTAGAGACAGAACGTAGAACTACTTTATTGTGTCAAGTTTCAAGAAGCTAGCACAAACCGTGTTTGATTTAGAGTTCTATCTGCATCTGTCAATATAGGAGAAAACAGAGTGAAAACTAAAAATTCATACTGTTACTGCAAACGAATGCTTCAACCTAGGAGAACGAAACTTGAACATCCACGTTTTATTGGTGTACTGCTCATTACTTGAAATTATCATGAAGGTCGGAAAAAAAATATGTTGAGATTTCAGGAGACTGTAGTATTTTGGCAGCCTAACAACGCCTTTCATTGAATGTGTCTTTCGTCAGTCTCTGCTAAGGTCTACATCCAGAGGAAACAAAAAGTAAAAATAGAAATTAGAACTACTTTACTGTTTCAAGTTTCAAGAAGATAGCACAGACCGTGTTTGATTTAGAGTTCCAACTACATTTGTCAATATAGGAGAAAACAGAGTGAAACCTAAAAATTCAAACTGTTACTCCAAAAGAATGCTTCAATCTAGGAGAACTAAACTTTGGCATCCAAGTGGGATTGGTGTACTGATCATTTCTTGAAAGCATCATGAAGATTGGATGAAAAAATATATTTTGATATTTCATAAGACTCTAGTGTGTTGGAAAATTGGCAATCCCTTTCAGTATAAGTGTTATTCGCCAGTCCCAGCTGTAAAACACAAGAGGAAACAAACCTTAGAGATAGAACGTAGAACTACTTTATTGTGTCAAGTTTCAAGAAGCTAGCACAAACCGTGTTTGATTTAGAGTTCGAACTGCATCTGTCAATATAGGAGAAAACAGAGTGAAAACTAAAAATTCAAACTGTTACTGCAAACGAATGCTTCAACCTAGGAGAACGAAACTTGAACATCCACGTTTTATTGGTGTACTGCTGATTACATGATATTATCATGAAGGTCGGAAAAAAAATATGTTGAGATTTCAGGAGACTGTAGTATTTTGGCAGCCTAACAACGCCTTTCATTGAATGTGTCTTTCGTCAGTCTCTGCTTGGGTCTACATCCAGAGGAACAAAAAATAAAAATAGAATGTAGAACTACTTTACTGTTTCAAGTTTCAAGAAGCTAGCACAAACCGTGTTTGATTTAGAGTTCGAACTACATTTGCAATATAGGAGAAAACAGAGTGAAACCTAAAAATTCAAACTGTTACTCCAAAAGAATGCTTCAATCTAGGAGAACTAAACTTTGGCATTCAAGTGGGATTGGTGTACTGATCATTACTTGAAAGTATCATGAAGATTGGATGAAAAAATATATGTTGAAATTTCAGGAGACTCTAGTGTGCTGGAAGTTGGCAACCCCTTTCAGTATAAGTGTTATTCGCCAGTCCCAGCTTTAGGATACAAGAGGAAACAAACCTTAGAGATAGAACGTAGAACTACTTTATTGTGTCAAGTTTCAAGAAGCTGGCACAAACCGTGTTTGATTTAGAGTTCTAACTGCATCTGTCAATATAGGAGAAAACAGAGTGAAACCTATAATTTCTAACTGTTCCTGCAAACGAATGCTACAAGCTAGAAGAACAAAACTTGGGCATCCACGTTTGATTGGTGTACTGATCAATACTTGAAAGAATCATGAAGATTGGATGAAAAAATATATGTTGAGATTTCAGGAGACTGTAGTTTTTTGGAAGCTTAACAACGCCTTTCATTGAAAGGGTTATTCGCCAGTCTCTGCTTAAGGCTACATCAAGAGGAAACAAACCTTAGAGATAGAACGTAGAACTACTTTATTGTGTCACGTTTCAAGAAGCTCGCACAAACCATGTTTGATTTAGAGTTCGAACTGCATCTGTCAATATAGGAGAAAACAGAGTGAAAACTAAAAATTCAAACTGTTACTGCAAACGAATGCTTCAACCTAGGAGAAGGAAACTTGAACATCCACGTTTTATTGGTGTACTGCTCATTACTTGAAATTATCATGAAGGTCGGAAAAAAAAAATATGTTGAGATTTCATGAGCCTGTAGTATTTTGGCAGCCTAACAACGCCTTTCATTGAATGTGTCTTTCGTCAGTCTCTGCTTTGGTCTCAATCCAGAGGAAACAAAAAATAAAAATAGAATGTAGAACTACTTTGCTGTTTCAAGTTTCAAGAAGCTAGCACAAACCGTGTTTGATTTAGAGTTCGAACTACATTTGTCAATATAGGAGAAAACAGAGTGAAACCTAAAAATTCACACTGTTACTCCAAAGAATGCTTCAATCTAGGAGAACTAAACTTCGGCATCCAAGTGGGATTGGTGTACTGATCATTACTTGAAAGTATCATGAAGATTGGATTAAAAAATATATGTTGAGATTTCAGGAGACTCTAGTGTGTTGGAAGTTTGGCAACCCCTTTCAGTATAAGTGTTATTCGCCAGTCCCAGATTTAGGATACAAGAGGAAACAAACCTTAGAGATAGAACGTAGAACTACTTACTGTGTCAAGTTTCAAGAAGCTAGCACAAACCGTGTTTGATTTAGAGTTCTAACTGCATCTGTCAATATAGGAGAAAACAGAGTGAAACCTATAATTTCTAACTGTTCCTGCAAACGAATGCTACAACCTAGAAGAACAAAACTTGGGCATCCACGTTTGATTGGTGTACTGATCAATACTTGAAAGAATCATGAAGATTGGATGAAAAAATATATGTTGAGATTTCCGGAGACGGTAGTTTTTTGGAAGCTTAACAACGCCTTTCATTGAAAGGGTTATTCGCCAGTCTCTGCTTAAGGCTACATCAAGAGGAAACAAACCTTAGAGATAGAACGTAGAACTACTTTATTGTGTCACGTTTCAAGAAGCTAGCATAAACCATGTTTGATTTAGAGTTCGAACTGCATCTGTCAATATAGGAGAAAACAGAGTGAAAACTAAAAATTCAAACTGTTACTGCAAACGAATGCTTCAACCTAGGAGAAGGAAACTTGAACATCCACGTTTTATTGGTGTACTGCTCATTACTTGAAATTATCATGAAGGTCGGAAAAAAAAAAATATGTTGAGATTTCAGGAGCCTGTAGTATTTTGGCAGCCTAACAACGCCTTTCATTGAATGTGTCTTTCGTCAGTCTCTGCTTAGGTCTCCATCCAGAGGAAACAAAAAATAAAAATAGAATGTAGAACTACTTTACTGTTTCAAGTTTCAAGAAGCTAGCACAAACCGTGTTTGATTTAGAGTTCGAACTACATTTGTCAATATAGGAGAAAACAGAGTGAACCTAAAAATTCAAACTGTTACTCCAAAAGAATGCTTCAATCTAGGAGAACTAAACTTTGGCATCCAAGTGGGATTGGTGTACTGATCATTACTTGAAAGTATCATGAAGATTGGATGAAAAAATATATGTTGAGATTTCAGGAGACTCTAGTGTGTTGGAAGTTTGGCAACCCCTTTCAGTATAAGTGTTATTCGCCAGTCCCAGCTTTAGGATACAAGAGGAAACAAACCTTAGAGATAGAACGTAGAACTACTTTATTGTGTCAAGTTTCAAGAAGCTAGCACAAACCGTGTTTGATTTAGAGTTCTAACTGCATCTGTCAATATAGGAGAAAACAGAGTGAAACCTATAATTTCTAACTGTTCCTGCAAACGAATGCTACAACCTAGAAGAACAAAACTTGGGCATCCACGTTTGATTGGTGTACTGATCAATACTTGAAAGAATCATGAAGATTGGATGAAAAAATGTATGTTGAGATTTCAGGAGACGGTAGTTTTTTGGAAGCTTAACAACGCCTTTCATTGAAAGTGTTATTCGGCAGTCTCTGCTTAAGGCTACATCAAGAGGAAACAAACCTTAGAGATAGAACGTAGAACTACTTTATTGTGTCAAGTTTAAAGAAGCTAGCACAAAACCATGTTTGATTTAGAGTTCGAACTGCATCTGTCAATATAGGAGAAAACAGAGTGAAAACTAAAAATTCAAACTGTTACTGCAAACGAATGCTTAAACCTAGGAGAACGAAACTTGAACATCCAGGTTTTATTGGTGTACTGCTCATTACTTGAAATTATCATGAAGGTCGGAAAAAAAATATGTTGAGATTTCAGGAGACTGTAGTATTTTGGCAGCCTAACAACGCCTTTCATTGAATGTGTCTTTCGTCAGTCTCTGCTAAGGTCTACATCCAGAGGAAACAAAAAGTAAAAATAGAATGTAGAACTACTTTACTGTTTCAAGTTTCAAGAAGATAGCACAGACCGTGTTTGATTTAGAGTTCGAACTACATTTATCAATATAGGAGAAAACAGAGTGAAACCTAAAAATTCAAACTGTTACTCCAAAAGAATGCTTCAATCTAGGAGAACTAAACTTTGGCATCCAAGTGGGATTGGTGTACTGATCATTACTTGAAAGCATCATGAAGATTGGATGAAAAAATATATGTTGATATTTCAGGAGACTCTAGTGTGTTGGAAGATTGGCAACCCCTTTCAGTATAAGTGTTATTCGCCAGTCCCAGCTGTAAAACACAAGAGGAAACAAACCTTAGAGATAGAACGTAGAACTACTTTATTGTGTCAAGTTTAAAGAAGCTAGCACAAACCGTGTTTGATTTAGAGTTCGAACTGCATCTGTCAATATAGGAGAAAACAGAGTGAAAACTAAAAATTCAAACTGTTACTGCAAACGAATGCTTCAACCTAGGAGAACGAAACTTGAACATCCACTTTTTATTGGTGTACTGCTGATTACATGAAATTATCATGAAGGTCGGAAAAAAAATATGTTGAGATTTCAGGAGACTGTAGTATTTTGACAGCCTAACAACGCCTTTCATTGAATGTGTCTTTCGTCAGTCTCTGCTTGGGTCTACATCCAGAGGAAACAAAAAATAAAAATAGAATGTAGAACTACTTTACTGTTCAAGTTTCAAGAAGCTAGCACAAACCGTGTTTGATTTAGAGTTCGAACTACATTTGTCAATATAGGAGAAAACAGAGTGAAACCTAAAAATTCAAACTGTTACTCCAAAAGAATGCTTCAATCTAGGAGAACTAAACTTTGGCATCCAAGTGGGATTGGTGTACTGATCATTACTTGAAAGTATCATGAAGATTGGATGAAAAAATATATGTTGAGATTTCAGGAGACTCTAGTGTGCTGGAAGTTTGGCAACCCCTTTCAGTATAAGTGTTATTCGCCAGTCCCAGCTTTAGGATACAAGAGGAAACAAACCTTAGAGATAGAACGTAGAACTACTTTATTGTGTCAAGTTTCAAGAAGCTAGCACAAACCGTGTTTGATTTAGAGTTCTAACTGCATCTGTCAATATAGGAGAAAACAGAGTGAAACCTATAATTTCTAACTGTTCCTGCAAACGAATGCTAAAACCTAGAAGAACAAAACTTGGGCATCCACGTTTGATTGGTGTACTGATCAATACTTGAAAGAATCATGAAGATTGGATGAAAAAATATATGTTGAGATTTCAGGAGAAGGTAGTTTTTTGGAAGCTTAACAACGCCTTTCATTGAAAGTGTTATTCGCCAGTCTCTGCTTAAGGCTACATCAAGAGGAAACAAACCTTAGAGATAGAACGTAGAACTACTTTATTGTGTCAAGTTTCAAGAAGCTAGCACAAACCATGTTTGATTTAGAGTTCGAACTGCATCTGTCAGTATAGGAGAAAACAGAGTGAAAACTAAAAATTCAAACTGTTACTGCAAACGAATGCTTCAACCTAGGAAAACGAACTTGAACATCCACGTTTTATTGGTGTACTGCTGATTACATGAAATTATCATGAAGGTCGGAAAAGAAATATGTTGAGATTTCAGGAGACTGTAGTATTTTGGCAGCCTAACAACGCCTTTCATTGAATGTGTCTTTCGTCAGTCTCTGCTTAGGTCTACATCCAGAGAAAACAAAAAATAAAAATAGAATGTAGAACTACTTTACTGTTTCAAGTTTCAAGAAGCTAGCACAGACCGTGTTTGATTTAGAGTTCGAACTACATTTGTCAATATAGGAGAAAACAGAGTGAAACCTAAAAATTCAAACTGTTACTCCAAAAGAATGCTTCAATCTAGGAGAACTAAACTTTGGCATCCAAGTGGGATTGGTGTACTGATCATTACTTGAAAGTATCATGAAGATTGGATGAAAAAATATATGTTGAGATTTCAGGAGACTCTAGTGTGTTGGAAGTTTGGCAACCCCTTTCAGTATAAGTGTTATTCGCCAGTCCCAGCTTTAGGATACAAGAGGAAACAAACCTTAGAGACAGAACGTAGAACTACTTTATTGTGTCAAGTTTCAAGAAGCTAGCACAAACCGTGTTTGATTTAGAGTTCTATCTGCATCTGTCAATATAGGAGAAAACAGAGTGAAAACTAAAAATTCATACTGTTACTGCAAACGAATGCTTCAAGCTAGGAGAACGAAACTTGAACATCCACGTTTTATTGGTGTACTGCTCATTACTTGAAATTATCATGAAGGTCGGAAAAAAAATATGTTGAGATTTCAGGAGACTGTAGTATTTTGGCAGCCTAACAACGCCTTTCATTGAATGTGTCTTTCGTCAGTCTCTGCTAAGGTCTACATCCAGAGGAAACAAAAAGTAAAAATAGAATCTAGAACTACTTTACTGTTTCAAGTTTCAAGAAGATAGCACAGACCGTGTTTGATTTAGAGTTCCAACTACATTTGTCAATATAGGAGAAAACAGAGTGAAACCTAAAAATTCAAACTGTTACTCCAAAAGAATGCTTCAATCTAGGAGAACTAAACTTTGGCATCCAAGTGGGATTGGTGTACTGATCATTTCTTGAAAGCATCATGAAGATTGGATGAAAAAATATATTTTGATATTTCATAAGACTCTAGTGTGTTGGAAAATTGGCAATCCCTTTCAGTATAAGTGTTATTCGCCAGTCCCAGCTGTAAAACACAAGAGGAAACAAACCTTAGAGATAGAACGTAGAACTACTTTATTGTGTCAAGTTTCAAGAAGCTAGCACAAACCGTGTTTGATTTAGAGTTCGAACTGCATCTGTCAATATAGGAGAAAACAGAGTGAAAACTAAAAATTCAAACTGTTACTGCAAACGAATGCTTCAACCTAGGAGAACGAAACTTGAACATCCACGTTTTATTGGTGTACTGCTGATTACATGATATTATCATGAAGGTCGGAAAAAAATATGTTGAGATTTCAGGAGACTGTAGTATTTTGGCAGCCTAACAACGCCTTTCATTGAATGTGTCTTTCGTCAGTCTCTGCTTGGGTCTACATCCAGAGGAACAAAAAATAAAAATAGAATGTAGAACTACTTTACTGTCTCAAGTTTCAAGAAGCTAGCACAAACCGTGTTTGATTTAGAGTTCGAACTACATTTGCAATATAGGAGAAAACAGAGTGAAACCTAAAAATTCAAACTGTTACTCCAAAAGAATGCTTCAATCTAGGAGAACTAAACTTTGGCATTCAAGTGGGATTGGTGTACTGATCATTACTTGAAAGTATCATGAAGATTGGATGAAAAAATATATGTTGAAATTTCAGGAGACTCTAGTGTGCTGGAAGTTGGCAACCCCTTTCAGTATAAGTGTTATTCGCCAGTCCCAGCTTTAGGATACAAGAGGAAACAAACCTTAGAGATAGAACGTAGAACTACTTTATTGTGTCAAGTTTCAAGAAGCTAGCACAAACCGTGTTTGATTTAGAGTTCTAACTGCATCTGTCAATATAGGAGAAAACAGAGTGAAACCTATAATTTCTAACTGTTCCTGCAAACGAATGCTACAAGCTAGAAGAACAAAACTTGGGCATCCACGTTTGATTGGTGTACTGATCAATACTTGAAAGAATCATGAAGATTGGATGAAAAAATATATGTTGAGATTTCAGGAGACGGTAGTTTTTTGGAAGCTTAACAACGCCTTTCAT
>NW_027514240.1:0-86764 GCF_048772815.1 Callospermophilus lateralis
TTAGGTTTCACTCTGTTCTCTCATATATAGATAGATGAATTTGGAACTCTAAATCCAACATGGTTTGTAGTAGCTATTTGGAACTTGACAAAATAAAGGGCGTCTCAGATTTGTCTCTATGGTTTGTGTCCTCTTCAAGTAGCCCTAGGAACAGACTGTGGAAAAGCACTTTCATTGAGAGGGGTTGCCAAGCTTCTAAGAAGTAACGAGTTTCCGAAATACCAGCAAATATTTTTTCACCCAATCTTTATGGTACTTGGTGGTAATGATAAGTACACAAATCCCACTTCGCTTACCAAATTTTGTTCTTCTTGGTTGAAGCGTTCGTCTACAGTAGCAGTTTTTATATTTAGTTTTCCCTCTGCTCTCTCCTATATAGATAGATGAATTTGGAACTCTAAATCCAACATGGTTTGTAGTAGCTCTTTGAAACTTGACAAAATAAAGGAGTTCTCAGTTTTGTCTCTATGGTTTGTTTCCTCTTAAAGTAGCCCAAGGCACAGATTTTGGAAAGCACTTTCATTGAGAGGGGTTGCCAAGCTTCTAAGAAATAAAGAGTTTCCAAAATACCAGCAAATATTTTTTCACACAATCTTGTTGATACTTGGTGGTAATGATCAGTACACAAATCCCACTTGGCTCACTAAATTTTGGTCTTCTAGGTTGAAGCGTTCGTCTACAGTAGCAGTTTTTATATTTAGGTTTCTCTCTGTTCTCTCCTATATAGATAGATGAATTTGGAACTCTAAATCCAACATGGTTTGTAGTAGCTCTTTGAAACTTGTCAAAATATAGGAGTTCTCAGATTTGTCTCTATGTTTTGTTTTCTCTTCAAAAAGCCCTAGGCACAGACTGTGGAAAAGCACTTTCATTGAGAGGGGTTGCCAAGCTTCTAAGAAATAAGGAGTTTCCGAAATACCAGCAAATATTTTTTCACCCAAATTTGATGATTCTTGGTGGTAATGATCAGTACACAAATCCCACTTGGCTCACGAAATTTTGTTCTTCTAGTTTGAAACTTTCGTCTACAGTAGCAGTTTTTATATTTAGGTTTCACTCTGTTCTCTCCAATATAGATAGATGAATTTGGAACTCTAAATCCAACATGGTTTGTAGTAGCTCTTTGAAACTTGACAAAATAAAGGAGTTCTCAGATTTGCCTCTATGGTTTGTTTCCTCTTCAAGTAGCCCTAGGCCCAGACTATGGAAAAGCACTTTCATTGAGATGGGTTGCCAAGCTTGTAAGAAATAACGAGTTTCCGAAATACCAGCAAATATTTTTTCACCCAATCTTGATGATACTTGGTGGTAATGATCAGTACACAAATCCCTTTTGGCTCACCAAATTTTGTTCTTCTAGGTTGAAGCGTTCGTCTACAGTAGCAGTTTTTATATTTAGGTTTCACTCTGTTTTCTGATATATAGATAGATGAATTTGGAACTCTAAATCCAACATGGTTTGTAGTAGCTCTTTGAAACTTGACAAAATAAAGGAGTTCTCAGTTTTGCCTCTATGGTTTGTTTCCTCTTAAATTAGCCCTAGGCACAGACTGTGGAAAGCACTTTCATTGAGAGGTGTTGCCAAGCTTCTAAGAAATAACGAGTTTCCGAAATACCAGCAAATATTTTTTCACACAATCTTGTTGATACTTGGTGGTAATGATCAGTACACAAATCCAACTTGGCTCACCAAATTTTGGTCTTCTAGGTTGAAGCGTTCGTCTACAGTAGCAGTTTTTATATTTAGGTTTCCCTCTGTTCTCTCCTATTTAGATAGATGAATTTGGAACTCTAAATCCAACATGGTTTTTAGTAGCTCTTTGAAACTTGACAAAATAAAGGAGTTCTCAGTTTTGTCTCTATGGTTTGTTTTTTCTTCAAGTAGCCCTAGGCACAGACTGTGGAAAAGAACTTTAATTGAGAGGGGTATCCAAGCTTCTAAGAAATTACAAGTTTCCGAAATACCAGCAAATATTTTTTCACCCAATCTTGATGATACTTGGTGGTAATGATCAGTACACAAATCCCACTTGGCTCACCAAATTTTGTTCTTTTAGGTTGAAGCGTTCGTCTACAGTAGCAGTTTTTATATTTAGGTTTCCCTCTGTTCTCTCCTATATAGATATATGAATTTGGAACTCTAAATCCAACATGGTTTGTAGTAGCTCTTTGAAACTTGACAAAATAAAGGAGTTCTCAGTTTTGTCTCAATGGTTTGTTTCCTCCTCAAGTAGCCCTAGGCACAGAATGTGGAAAAGCACTTTCATTGAGAGTGGTTGCCAGGCTTCTAAGAAATTACAAGTTCCGAAATACCAGCAAATATTTTTTCACCCAATCTTGATGATACTTGGTGGTAATGATCACTACAAAAATCCCACTTGGCTCACCAAATTTTGTTCTTCTAGGTTGAAGCGTTCGTCTACAGTAGCAGTTTTTATATTTAGGTTTCTCTCTGTTCTCTCCTATATAGATAGATGAATTTGGAACTCTAAATCCCACATGGTTTGTAGTAGCTCTTTGAAAATTAACAAAATAAAGGAGTTTTCAATTTTGTCTCTATGGTTTGTTTCCTCTTCAAGTAGCCCTAGGCACACACTGTGGAAAAGCACTTTCAATGAGAGGGGTTGCCAAGCTTCTAAGAAATAACGAGTTTCCGAAATACCAGCAAATATTTTTCCACCCAATCATGATGATACCTGTTGCTGATGATCAGTACACAAATCCCACTTGGCTCACCAAATTCTGTTCTTCTAGGTTGAAGCGTTCGTCTACAGTAGCAGTTTTTATATTTAGGTTTCCCTCTGTTCTCTCCTATATAGATAGATGAATTTGGAACTGTAAATCCAACATGGTTTGTAGTAGCTCTTTGAAACGTGACAAAATAAAGGAGTTCTCAGTTTTGTCCCTATAATTTGTTTCCTCTTCAAGTAGCCCTAGGCACAGACTGTGGAAAACCACTTTCATTGAGAGGGGTTGCCAAGCTTCTACGAAATTACGAGTTTCCGAAATACCAGCAAATATTTTTTCACCCAATCTTGATGATACTTGGTGGTAATGATCAGTACAGAAATCCCACTTTGGTCACCAAATTTTGTTCTTCTAGGTTGAAGCATTCGTCTACAGTAGCAGTTTTTATATTTAGGTTTCCCTCTGTTCTCTCCTATTTAGATAGATGAATTTGGAACTCTAAATCCAACATGGTTTTTACTCTCTCTTTGAAACTTGAAAAATAAAAGCGTTCTCAGTTTTGTCTCTATGGATTGTTTCCTCTTCTCTTAGCCCTAGGCACAGACTGTGGAAAAGCAATTTCATTGAGAGGGGTTGCCAAGCTTCTAAGAAATAACGAGTTTCCGAAAGACCAGCAAATATTTTTTCTCCCAATCTTGATGATACTTGTTGCTAATGATCAGTACACAAATCCCACTTGGCTCACCAAATTCTGTTCTTCTAGGTTGAAGCGTTCGTCTACAGTAGCAGTTTTTATATTTAGGTTTCCCTCTGTTTTCTCCTATATAGATAGATGAATTTGGAACTCTAAATCCAACATGGTTTGTAGTAGCTCTTTGAAACGTGACAAAATAAAGGAGTTCTCAGTTTTTTATCTATGGTTTGTTTCCTCTTCAAGTAGCCCTAGGCACAGACTGAGGAAAAGCACTTTAATTGAGAGGGGTATCCAAGCTTCTAAGAAATTACAAGTTTCCGAAATACCAGCAAATATTTTTTCACCCAATCTTGATGATACTTGGTGGTAATGATCAGTACACAATTCCCACTAGGCTCACCAAATTTTGTTCTTCTAGGTTGAAGCGTTCGTCTACAGTAGCAGTTTTTATATTTAGGTTTCCCTCTGTTCTCTCCTATATAGATATATGAATTTGGAACTCTAAATCCCACATGGTTTGTAGTAGCTCTTTGAAACTTGACAAAATAAAGGAGTTCTCAGTTTTGTCTCTATGGTTTGTTTCCTCATGAAGTAGCCCTAGGCACAGACTGTGGAAAACCACTTTCATTGAGAGGGGTTGCCAAGCTTCTAAGAAATAACGAGTTTCCGTAATACCAGCAAATATTTTTTCACCCAATCTTGATGATACTTGGTGGTAATGATCAGTACACAATTCCCACTTGGCTCAACAAATTTTGTTCTTCTAGGTTGAAGCGTTCGTCTACAGTAGCAGTTTTTATATTTAGGTTTCCCTGTGTTCTCTACTGTATAGATAGATGAATTTGGAACTCTAAATCCAACATGGTTTGTACTAGCTCTTTGAAACTTGAAAAATAAAAGTGTTCTCAGTATTGTCTCTCTGGATTGTTTCCTCTTCTCTTAGCCCTAGGCACTGACTGTGGAAAAGCAATTTCATTGAGAGGGGTTGCCAAGCTTCTAAGAAATAACGAGTTTCCGAAATACCAGCAAATATTTTTTCACCCAATCTTGATGATACTTGTTGCTAATGATCAGTACACAAATCCCACTTGGCTCACCAAATTCTGTTCTTCTAGTTTGAAGCGTTCGTCTACAGTAGCAGTTTTTATATTTAGGGTTCTCTCTGTTCTCTCCTATATAGATAGATGAATTTGGAACTCTAAATCGAACATGGATTGTAGTAGCTCTTTGAAACTTGACAAAATAAAGGAGTTCTCAGTTTTGTCTCTATGGTTTGTTTCGTCTTCAAGTAGCCCTAGGCACAGACTGTGGAAGCACTTTCATTGAGATGGGTTGCCAAGCTTCTAAGAAATAACGAGTTTCCAAAATACCAGCAGATATTTTTTCACCCAGTCCTGATGATACTTTTTGGTAATGAACAGTACACAAATCCCACTTGGCTCACCAAATTTTGTTCTTCTAGGTTGAAGCGTTCGTCTACAGTAGCAGTTTTTATATTTCGGTTTCCCTCTGTTCTCTCCTGTATAGATAGATGAATTTGGAACTCTAAATCCAACATGGTTTGTAGTAGCTCTTTGAAACTTGACAAAATAAAGGCGTTCTCAGTTTTGTCTCTATGGATTGTTTAGTCTTCTATTAGCCCTAGGCACACACTGTGGAAAAGCACTTTCATTGAAAGGGGTTGCCAAGCTTCTAAGAAATTATGAATTTCTGAAATACCCGCAAATATTTTTTCACCCAATCTTGATGATACTTGGTGGTAATGATCAGTACACAAATCCCACTTTGCTCACCAAATTTTGTTCTTCTAGGTTCAAGCATTCGTCTACAGTAGCAGTTTTTATATTTAGGTTTCCCTGTGTTCTCTACTATTTAGATAGATGAATTTGGAACTCTAAATAAAACAGGTTTTTAGTAGCTCTTTGAAACTTGACAAAATAAAGGAGTTCTCAGTTTTGTCTCTATGGTTTGTTTCCTCTTCAAGTAGCCCTAGGCACAGACTGTGGAAAAGCAATTTCATTGAGAGGGGTTGCCAAGCTTCTAAGAAATAACGAGTTTCTGAAATACCAGCAAATATGTTTTCAGCCAATCTTGATGATACTTGTTGCTGATGATCAGTACTCAAATCCCACTTGGCTCACCAAATTCTGTTCTTCTAGGTTGAAGCGATCGTCTACAGTAGCAGTTTTTATATTTAGGTTTCACTCTGTTCTCTCCTATATAGATAGATGAATTTGGAACTCTAAATCCAACATGGTTTGTAGTAGCTCTTTGAAACTTGACAAAATAAAGGCGTTCTCAGTTTTGTCTCTATGGTTTGTTTCCTCTTCAAGTAGCCCTAGTCACACACTGTGGAAAAGCACTTTCATTGAGAGGGTTGCCAAGCTTCTAAGAAATTACTAGTTTCCGAAATGCCAGCAAATATTTTTTCACCCAATCTTGTTGATACTTGTTGCTAATGATCAGTACACAAATCCCACTTGGCTCACCAAATTCTGTTCTTCTAGGTTGAAGCGTTCGTCTACAGTAGCAGTTTTTATATTTAGGTTTCACTCTGTTCTCTCCTATATAGATAGATGAATTTGGAACTCTAAATCCAACATGGTTTGTAGTAGCTCTTTGAAACTTGACAAAATAAAGGAGTTCTCAGTTTTGTCTCTATAATATGTTTCCTCTTCAAGTAGCCCTAGGCACAGACTGTGGAAAAGCACTTTCATTGAGAGGGGTTGCCAAGCTTCTAAGAAATAACGAGTTTCCGAAATGCCAGCAAATATTTTTTCACCCAATCTTGATGATACTTGGTGGTAATGATCAGTACACAAATCCCACTTGGCTCACCAAATTTTGTTCTTCTAGGTTGAAGTGTTCGTCTACAGTAGCAGTTTTTATATTTAGGTTTCCCTCTGTTCTCTCCTGTATAGATAGATGAATTTGGAACTCTAAATCCAACATGGTTTGTACTCGCTCTTTGAAACTTGAAAAATAAAAGCGTTCTCAGTTTTGTCTCTATGGATTGTTTCCTCTTCTCTTAGCCCTAGGCACAGACTGTGGAAAAGCAATTTCATTGAGAGGGGTTGCCAAGCTTCTAAGAAATAACGAGTTTCCGAAATACCAGCAAATATTTTTTCACCCAATCTTGATGATACTTGTTGCTAATGATCAGCACACAAATCCCACTTGGCTCACCAAATTTTGTTCTTCTAGGTTGAAGCGTTCGTCTACAGTAGCAGTTTTTATATTTAGGGTTCTCTCTGTTCTCTACTATATAGATAGATGAATTTGGAACTCTAAATCCAACATGGATTGTAGTAGCTCTTTGAAACTTGACAAAATAAAGGAGTTCTCAGTTTTTTCTCTATGGTTTGTTTCCTCTTCAAGTAGCCCTAGGCACAGACTGTGGAAAAGCACTTTCATTGAGAGGGGTTGCCAAGCTTCTAAGAAATAAGGAGTTTCCAAAATACCAGCAAATATTTTTTCAGCCAATCTTGATGATACTTGTTGCTGATGATCAGTACACAAATCCCACTTGGCTCACCAAATTCTGTTCTTCTAGATTGAAGCGTTCTTCAACAGTAGCCGTTTTTATATTTAGGTTTCCCTCTGTTCTCTCCTATATAGATAGATGAATTTGGAACTCTAAATCCAACATGGTTTGTAGTAGCTCTTTGAAACTTGACAAAATAAAGGAGTTCTCAGTTTTGTCTCTATGGTTTGTTTCCTCTTCAAGTAGCCCTAGGCACAGACTGTGGAAAACCACTTTCATTGAGAGGGGTTGCCAAGCTTCTAAAAAATTACGAGTTTCCGAAATACCAGCAAATATTTTTTCACCCAATCTTGATGATACTTGGGGGTAATGATCAGTACACAAATCCCAGTTTGCTCACCAAATTTTGTTCTTCTAGGTTGAAGCGTTCGTCTACAGTAGCAGTTTTTATATTTAGGTTTCCCTCTGTTCTCTCCTATATAGATAGATAAATTTGGAACTCTAAATCCAACATGGTTTGTAGTAGCTCTTTGAAACTTCACAAAATAAAGGAGTTCTCAGTTTTGTCTCCATGGTTTGTTTCCTCTTCAAGTAGCCCTAGGCACAGACTGTGGAAGCCCTTTCATTGAGATGTGTTGCCAAGCTTCTAAGAAATAACGAGTTTCCAAAATACCAGCAAATATTTTTTCACCCAGTCCTGATGATACTTTTTGGTAATGATCAGTACACAAATCCCACTTGGCTCACCAAATTTTGTTCTTCTAGGTTGAAGCGTTCGTCTACAGTTGCAGTTTTTATATTTCGGTTTCCCTCTGTTCTCTCCTGTATAGGTAGATGAATTTGGAACTGTAAATCCAACATGGTTTGTAGTACCTCTTTGAAATTTGACAAAATAAAGGCGTTCTCAGTTTTGTCTCTATGGATTGTTTCCTCTTCTATTAGCCCTAGGCACACACTGTGGAAATGCACTTTCATTGAGAGGGGTTGCCAAGCTTCTAAGAAATAACGAGTTTCCGAAATACCAGCAAATATTTTTTCACCCAATCTTGATGATACTTGTTGCTAATGATCAGCACACAAATCCCACTTGGCTCACCAAATTTTGTTCTTCTAGGTTGAAGCGTTCGTCTACAGTAGCAGTTTTTATATTTAGGGTTCTCTCTGTTCTCTCCTATATAGATAGATGAATTTGGAACTCTAAATCCAACATGGATTGTAGTAGCTCTTTGAAACTTGACAAAATAAAGGAGTTCTCAGTTTTGTCTCTATGGTTTGTTTCGTCTTCAAGTAGTCCTAGGCACAGACTGTGGAAGCACTTTCATTGAGATGGGTTGCCAAGCTTCTAAGAAATAACGAGTTTCCAAAATACCAGCAAATATTTTTTCACCCAGTCCTGATGATACTTTTTGGTAATGATCAGTACACAAATCCCACTTGGCTCACCAAATTTTGTTCTTCTAGGTTGAAGCGTTCGTCTACAGTAGCAGTTTTTATATTTCGGTTTCCCTCTGTTCTCTCCTGTATAGATAGATGAATTTGGAACTCTAAATCCAACATGGTTTGTAGTAGCTCTTTGAAACTTGACAAAATAAAGGCGTTCTCAGTTTTGTCTCTATGGATTGTTTCCTCTTCTATTAGCCCTAGGCACACACTGTGGAAAAGCACTTTCATTGAGAGGGGTTGCCAAGCTTCTAAGAAATTATGAATTTCTGAAATACCAGCAAATATTTTTTCACCCAATCTTGATGATACTTGGTGGTAATGATCAGTACACAAATCCCACTTTCTTCAACATATTTTGTTCTTCTATGTTGAAGCATTCGTCTACAGTAGCAGTTTTTATATTTAGGTTTCCCTCTGTTCTCTCCTGTATAGATAGATGAATTTGGAACTCTAAATCCAACATGGTTTGTAGTAGCTCTTTGAAACTTGAAAAATAAAAGCGTTCTCAGTTTTGTCTCTATGGATTGTTTCTTCTTCTATTAGCCCTAGGCACACACTGTGGAAAAGCACTTTCATTGAGAGGGGTTGCCAAGCTTCTAAGAAATTATGAATTTCTGAAATACCAGCAAATATTTTTTCACCCAATCTTGATGATACTTGGTGGTAATGATCAGTACACAAATCCCACTTTCCTCAACATATTTTGTTCTTCTAGGTTGAAGCATTCGTCTACAGTAGCAGTTTTTATATTTAGGTTTCCATCTGTTCTCTCCTATTTAGATAGATGAATTTGGAACTCTAAATCCCACATGGTGTTTAGTAGCTCTTTGAAACTTGACAAAAAAAAGGAGTTCTCAGTTTTGTCTCTATGGTTTGTTTCCTCTTCAAGTAGCCCTCGGCACAGACTGTGGAAAAGCAATTTCATTGAGAGGGTTTGCTAAGCTTCTAAGAAATAACGAGTTTCCGAAATACCAGCAAATATGTTTTCAGCCAATCTTGATGATAGTTGTTGCTGATGATCAGTACACAAATCCCACTTGGCTCAGCAAATTCTGTTCTTCTAGGTTGAAGCGTTCTTCTACAGTAGCAGTTTTTATATTTAGGTTTCACTCTGTTCTCTCATATATAGATAGATGAATTTGGAACTCTAAATCCAACATGGTTTGTAGTAGCTCTTTGAAACTTGACAAAATAAAGATGTTCTCAGTTTTGTCTCTATGGTTTGTTTCCTCTTCAAGTAGCCCTAGTCACAGACTGTGGAAAAGCACTTTCATTGAGAGGGTTGCCAAGCTTCTAAGAAATTACTAGTTTCCGAAATACCAGCAAATATTTTTTCACCCAATCTGATGATACTTCATGGTAATGATCAGTACAGAAATCCCACTTTGCTCACCAAATTTTGTTCTTCTAGGTTGAAGCATTCGTCGACAGTAGCAGTTTTTATATTTAGGTTTCCCTCTGTTCTCTCCAATTTAGATAGATGAATTTGGAACTCTAAATCCAACATGGATTGTAGTAGCTCTTTGAAACATGACAAAATAAAGAAGTTCTCAGTTTTTTCTCTATGGTTTGTTTCCTCTTCAAGTAGCCCTAGGCACAGACTGTGGAAAAGCACTTTCATTGAGAGGGGTTGCCAAGCTTCTAAGAAATAAGGAGTTTCCAAAATACCAGCAAATATTTTTTCAGCCAATCTTGATGATACTTGTTGCTGATGATCAGTACACAAATCCCACTTGGCTCACCAAATTCTGTTCTTCTAGGTTGAAGCGTTCTTCAACAGTAGCCGTTTTTATATTTAGGTTTCCCTCTGTTCTCTCCTATATAGATAGATGAATTTGGAACTCTAAATCCAACATGGTTTGTAGTAGCTCTTTGAAACTTGACAAAATAAAGGAGTTCTCAGTTTTGTCTCTATGGTTTGTTTCCTCTTCAAGTAGCCCTAGGCACAGACTGTGGAAAACCACTTTCATTGAGAGGGGTTGCCAAGCTTCTAAAAAATTACGAGTTTCCGAAATACCAGCAAATATTTTTTCACCCAATCTTGATGATACTTGGGGGTAATGATCAGTACACAAATCCCAGTTTGCTCACCAAATTTTGTTCTTCTAGGTTGAAGCGTTCGTCTACAGTAGCAGTTTTTATATTTAGGTTTCCCTCTGTTCTCTCCTATATAGATAGATAAATTTGGAACTCTAAATCCAACATGGTTTGTAGTAGCTCTTTGAAACTTCACAAAATAAAGGAGTTCTCAGTTTTGTCTCCATGGTTTGTTTCCTCTTCAAGTAGCCCTAGGCACAGACTGTGGAAGCCCTTTCATTGAGATGTGTTGCCAAGCTTCTAAGAAATAACGAGTTTCCAAAATACCAGCAAATATTTTTTCACCCAGTCCTGATGATACTTTTTGGTAATGATCAGTACACAAATTCCACTTGGCTCACCAAATTTTGTTCTTCTAGGTTGAAGCGTTCGTCTACAGTTGCAGTTTTTATATTTCGGTTTCCCTCTGTTCTCTCCTGTATAGGTAGATGAATTTGAAACTGTAAATCCAACATGGTTTGTAGTACCTCTTTGAAATTTGACAAAATAAAGGCGTTCTCAGTTTTGTCTCTATGGATTGTTTCCTCTTCTATTAGCCCTAGGCACACACTGTGGAAATGCACTTTCATTGAGAGGGGTTGCCAAGCTTCTAAGAAATAACGAGTTTCCGAAATACCAGCAAATATTTTTTCACCCAATCTTGATGATACTTGTTGCTAATGATCAGTACACAAATCCCATTTGGCTCACCAAATGTTGTTCTTCTAGGTTGAAGAGGTCGTCTACATAGCAGTTTTTATATTTAGGTTTCCCTCTGTTCTCTCCTATATAGATAAATGAATGTGGAACTCTAAATCCAACATGGTTTGTAGTTGCTCTTTGAAACTTGACAAAATAAAGGAGTTCTCAGTTTTGTGTCTATGATTTGTTTCCTCTTCAAGTAGCCCTAGGCACAGACTGTGGAAAAGCACTTTCATTGAGAGTGGTTGCCAAGCTTCTAAGAAATTACAAGTTTCCGAAACACCAGCAAATATTTTTTCACCCAATCTTGATGATACTTGGTGGTAATGATCAGTACACAAATCCCACTTGGCTCACCAAATTTTGTTCTTCTAGGTTGAAGCTTTCGTCTACAGTAGCAGTTTATATATTTAGGTTTCCCTCTGTTCTCTCCTATATAGATAGATTAATTTGGAACTCTAAATCCAACATGGTTTGTAGTAGGTCTTTGAAACTTGACAAAATAAAAGAGTTCTCAGTTTTGTCTCTATGGTTTGTTTCCTCTTCAAGTAGCCCTAGGCACAGACTGTGGAGAGCACTTTCATTGAGATGGGTTGCCAAGCTTCTAAGAAATAACGAGTTTCCCAAATACCAGCAAATATTTTTTCACCCAATCTTGATGATGCTTGTTGCTAATGATCAGTACACAAATCCCACTAGGCTCACCAAATTTTGTTCTTCCAGGTTGAAGCGTTAACCTACAGTAGCAGTTTTTATATTTAGGTTTCCCTCTGTTCTCTCCTATATAGATATATGAATTTGGAACTCTAAATCCAACATGGTTTGTAGTAGCTCTTTGAAACTTGACAAAATAAAGGAGTTCTCAGTTTTGTCTCTATGGTTTATTTCCTCTTCAAGTAGCCCTAGGCACAGACTGTGGAAAAGCACTTTCATTGAGAGAGTTTGCCAATCTTCTAAGAAATTATAAGTTTCCGAAATACCAGCAAATATTTTTTCATCCAATCTTGATGATACTTGGTGGTAATGATCAGTACACAAATTTGACTTGGCTCACCAAAATTTGTTCTTCTAGGTTGAAGTGTTCGTCTACAGTAGCAGTTTTTATATTTAGGTTTCTCTCTGTCCTCTCCTATATAGTTATATGAATTTGGAACTCTAAATCCAACATGGATTGTAGTATCTATTTGAAACTTGACAAAATAAAGGAGTTCTCAGTTTTGTCTCTATGGTTTGTTTCCTCTTCAAGTAGCCCTAGGCATAGACTGTGGAAAGCATTTTCATTGAGATGGATTGCCAAGATTCTAAGAAAAAAAGACTTTCCATAATACCAGCAAATATTTTTTCACCCAATCTTGATGATACGTGGTGGTAATGATCAGTCCACAAATCCCACTTGGCTCACCAAATTTTGCTCTTCTAGGTTGAAGCGTTCGTCTACAATAGCAGTTTTTATATTTAGGTTTCCCTCGGTTCTCTCCTATATAGATTGATGAATTTGGAACTCAAAATCCAACATGGTTTGTAGTAGATCTTTGAAACTTGACAAAATAAAGGAGTTCTCAGTTTTGTCTCTATGGATTCTTTCCTCTTCAAGTAGCCCTAGGCACAGACGGTGGAAAACTACTTTCATTGAGATGGGTTGCCAAGCTTGTAAGAAATAACGAGTTTCCAAAATACCAGCAAATATTTTTTCACCCAGTCTTGATGATACTTTGTGGTAATGATTAGTACACAAATCCCACTTGGCTCACCAAATTTTGTTCTTCTAGGTTGAAGCGTTCGTCTACAGTAGCAGTTTTTATATTTAGGTTTCCCTCTGTTCTCTCCTGTATAGATAGATGAATTTGGAACTCTAAATCCAACATGGTTTGTAGTAGCTCTTTGAAACTTGACAAAATAAAAGCGTTCTCAGTTTTGTCTCTATGGATTGTTTCCTCTTCTCTTAGCCCTAGGCACAGACTGTGGAAAAGCACTTTCATTGAGAGGCGTTGCCAAGCTTCTAAGAAATAACGAGTTTCCGAAATACCAGCAAATATTTTTTCACCCAATCTTGATGATACTTGTTGCTAATGATCAGTACACAAATCCCACTTGGCTCACCAAATTTTGTTCTTCTAGGTTGAAGCGTTCGTCTACAGTAGTAGTTTTTATATTTAGGTTTCTACTGTTCTCTCCTATATAGTTAGATGAATGTGGAACTCTAAATCAAACATGGATTGTCGTAGCTCTTTGAAAATTGACAAAATAAAGGAGTTCTCAGTTTTGTCTCTATGGTTTGTTTCGTCTTCAAGTAGCCCTAGGCACAGACTGTGGAAGCACTTTCATTGAGATGGGTTTCCAAGCTTCTAAGAAATAACGAGTTTCCAAAATACCAGCAAATATTTTTTCACCCAGTCTTGATGATACTTTGTGGTAATGATCAGTACACAAATCCCACTTGGCTCACCATATTTTGTTCTTCTAGGTTGAAGCCTTCGCTACAGTAGCAGTTTTTATATTTAGGTTTCCCTCTGTTCTCTCCTGTGTAGATAGATGAATTTGGAACTGTAAATCCAACATGGTTTGTAGTAGCTCTTTGAAACTTGACAAAATAAAGGCGTTCTCAGTTTTGTCTCTATGGATTGTTTCCTCTTCTATTAGCCCTAGGCACACACTGTGGAAAAGCACTTTCATTGAGAGGGGTTGCCAAGCTTCTAAGAAATAACGAGTTTCCGAAATACCAGCAAATATTTTTTTCACCCAATCTTGATGATACTTGGTGGTAATGATCAGTACACAGATCCCACTTGGTCACCAAATTTTGTTCTTCTAGGTTGAAACGTTCCTCTACAGTAGCCGTTTTTATATTTAGGTTTCCCTCTGTTCTCTCATATATAGATAGATGAATTTGGAACTCTAAATCCAACATGGTTTGTAGTAGCTCTTTGAAACTTGAAAAAATAAAGGAGTTCTGAGTTTTGTCTCTATGGTTTGTATCCTCTTCACGTAGCCCTATGCGCACACTGTGGAAAAGCACTTTCATTGAGAGGGGTTGCCAAGCTTCTAAGAAATAACGAGTTTCCGAAATACCAGCAAATATTTTTTCACCCAATCTTGATGATAATTGTTGCTAATGATCAGTACACAAATCCCACTTGGCTCACCAAATTTTATTCTTCTTGGTTGAAGCGTTCGTCTACAGTAGCAGGTTTTATATTTAGGTTTCTCTCTGTTCTCTCCTATATAGTTAGATGAATGTGGAACTCTAAATCCAACATGGATTGTAGTAGCTCTTTGAAACTTGACAAAACAAAGGCGTTCTCAGTTTTGTCTGTATGGATTGTTTCCTCTTCTATTAGCCCTAGGCACACACTGTGGAAAAGCACTTTCATTGAGAGGGGTGGCCAAGCTTCTAAGAAATAACGAGCTTCCGAAACACCAGCAAATATTTTTTCACCCAATCTTGATGATACTTGTTGCTAATGATCAGTACACAAATCCCACTTGGCTCACCAAATTTTGTTCTTCTAAGTTGAAGAGGTCGTCTACAGTAGCAGTTTTTATATTTAGGTTTCCCTCTGTTCTCTCCTATATACATAGATGAATTTGGAACTCTAAATCCAACATGGTTTGTAGTTGCTCTTTGAAACTTGACAAAATAAAGGAGTTCTCAGTTTTGTCTCTATGGTTTGTTTCCTCTTCAAGTAGCCCTAGGCACAGACTGTGGAAAAGCACTTTCATTGAGAGTGGTTGCCAGGCTTCTAAGAAATTTCAAGTTTCCGAAACACCCCCAAATATTTTTTCACCCAATCTTGATGATACTTGGTGGTAATGATAAGTACACAAATCCCACTTGGCTCACCAAATTTTGTTCTTCTAGGTTGAAGCTTTCGTCTACAGTAGCAGTTTTTATATTTAGGTTTCCCTCTGTTCTCTAATATATAGATAGATGAATTTGGAACTCTAAATCCAACATGGTTTGTAGTAGCTCTTTGAAACTTGACAAAATAAAAGAGTTCTCAGTTTTGTCTCTATGGTTTGTTTCCTCTTCAAGTAGCCCTAGGCACAGACTGTGGAAAGCACTTTCATTGAGATGGGTTGCCAAGCTTCTAAGGAATGACGAGTTTCCAAAATACCAGCAAATATTGTTTAACCCAATCTTGATGATACTTGGTGGTAATGATCAGTACACAAATCCCACTTTTCTCACCAAATTTTGTTCTTCTAGGTTGAAGCGTTCGTCTACAGTAGCAGTTTTTATATTTAGGTTTCACTCTGTTCTCTCATATATAGATAGATGAATTTGGAACTCTAAATCCAACATGATTTGTAGTAGCTCTTTGAAACTTGACAAAATAAAGGAGTTCTCAGTTTTGTCTCTATGGTTTGTTTCCTCTTCAAGTAGCCATAGGCACAGACTGTGGAAGCACTTTCATTGAGATGGGTTTCCAAGCTTCTAAGAAATAACGAGTTTCCAAAATACCAGCAAATATTTTTTCACCCAGGCTTGATGATACTTTGTGGTAATGATCAGTACACAAATCCCACTTGGCTCACCATATTTTCTTCTTCTAGGTTGAAGCCTTCGCTACAGTAGCAGTTTTTATATTTAGGTTTCCCTCTGTTCTCTCCTGTGTAGATAGATGAATTTGGAACTGTAAATCCAACATGGTTTTTAGTAGCTCTTTGAAACTTGACAAAATAAAGGCGTTCTCAGTTTTGTCTCTATGGATTGTTTCCTCTTCTATTAGCCCTAGGCACACACTGTGGAAAAGCACTTTCATTGAGAGGGGTTGCCAAGCTTCTAAGAAATAACGAGTTTCCGAAATACCAGCAAATATTTTTTCACCCAATCTTGATGATACTTGGTGGTAATGATCAGTACACAGATCCCACTTGGTCACCAAATTTTGTTCTTCTAGGTTGAAACGTTCCTCTACAGTAGCCGTTTTTATATTTAGGTTTCCCTCTGTTCTCTCATATAAAGATAGATGAATTTGGAACTCTAAATCCAACATGGTTTGTAGTAGCTCTTTGAAACTTGACAAAATAAAGGAGTTCTGAGTTTTGTCTCTATGGTTTGTTTAGTCGTCACGTAGCCCTATGCGCACACTGTGGAAAAGCACTTTCATTGAGAGGGGTTGCCAAGCTTCTAAGAAATAACGAGTTTCCGAAGTACCAGCAAATATTTTTTCACCCAATCTTGATGATACTTGTTGCTAATGATCAGTACACAAATCCCACTTGGCTCACCAAATTTTATTTTTCTAGGTTGAAGCGTTCGTCTACAGTAGCAGGTTTTATATTTAGGTTTCTCTGTGTTTTCTCCTATATAGTTAGATGAATGTGGAACTCTAAATCCAACATGGATTGTAGTAGCTCTTTTAAACTTGACAAAATAAAGGAGTTCTCAGTTTTGTCTCTATGGTTTGTTTCGTCATCATTTAGCCCTAGGCACAGACTGTGGAAGCACTTTCATTGAGATGGGTTGCCAAGCTTCTAAGAAATAACGAGTATCCAAAATACCAGCAGATATTTTTTCACCCAGTCCTGATGATACTTTTTGGTAATGATCAGTACACAAATCCCACTTGGCTCACCAAATTTTGTTCTTCTAGGTTGAAGCGTTCGTCTACAGTAGCAGTTTTTATATTTAGGTTTCCCTCTGTTCTCTCCTGTATAGATAGATGAATTTGGAACTCTAAATCCAACATGGTTTGTAGTAGCTCTTTGAAACTTGACAAAATAAAGGCGTTCTCAGTTTTGTCTCTATGGATTGTTTCCTCTTCTATTAGCCCTAGGCACACACTGTGGAAAAGCACTTTCATTGAGAGGGGTTGCCAAGCTTCTAAGAAATTATGAATTTCAGAAATACCAGCAAATATTTTTTCACCCAATCTTGATGATACTTGGTGGCAATGATCAGTACACAAATCCCACTTTTCTCACAAATTTTGTTCTTCTAGGTTGAAGCATTCGTCTACAGAAGCAGTTTTTATATTTAGGTTTCCCTCAGTTCTCTCCTATTTAGATAGATGAATTTGGAACTCTAAATCCAACATGGTTTTTAGTAGCTCTTTGAAACTTGACAAAATAAAGGAGTTCTCAGTTTTGTCTCTATGGTTTGTTTCCTCTTCAAGTAGCCCTAGGCACAGACTGTGGAAAAGCAATTTCATTGAGAGGGGTTGCCAAGCTTCTAAGAAATAACGAGTTTCCGAAATACCAGCAAATATGTTTTCAGCCAATCTTGAGGATACTTGTTGCTGATGATCAGTACACAAATCCCACTTGGCTCACCAAATTCTGTTCTTCTAGGTTGAAGCGTTCGTCTACAGTAGCAGTTTTTATATTTAGGTTTCCCTCTGTTCTCTCCTATATAGATAGATGAATTTGGAACTCTAAATCCAACATGGTTTGTAGTAGCTCTTTGAAACTTGACAAAATAAAGGAGTTCTCAGTTTTGTCTCTATGGTTTGTTTCCTCTTCAAGTAGCCCTAGGCACAGACTGTGGAAAACCACTTTCATTGAGAGGGGTTGCCAAGCTTCTAAGAAATAACAAGTTTCCGAAATACCAGCAAATATTTTTTCACCCAATCTTGATGATACTTGGTGGTAATGATCAGTACACAAATCCCACTTGGCTCACCAAATTTTGTTCTTCTAGGTTGAAGTGTTCGTCTACAGTAGCAGTTTTTATATTTAGGTTTCAATCTGTTCTCCCCTGTATAGATAGATGAATTTGGAACTCTAAATCCAACATAGTTTGTACTCTCTCTTTGAAACTTGAAAAATAAAAGCGTTCTCAGTTTTGTCTCTATGGATTGTTTCCTCTTCTCTTAGCCCTAGGCACAGACTGTGGAAAAGCAATTTCATTGAGAGGGGTTGCCAAGCTTCTAAGAAATAACGAGTTTCCGAAATACCAGCAAATATTTTTTCTCCCAATCTTGATGATACTTGTTGCTAATGATCAGTACACAAATCCCACTTGGCTCACCAAATTCTGTTCTTCTAGGTTGAAGCGTTCGTCTACAGTAGCAGTTTTTATATTTAGGTTTCCCTCTGTTTTCTCCTATATAGATAGATGAATTTGGAACTCTAAATCCAACATGGTTTGTAGTAGCTCTTTGAAACGTGACAAAATAAAGGAGTTCTCAGTTTTTTATCTATGGTTTGTTTCCTCTTCAAGTAGCCCTAGGCACAGACTGAGGAAAAGCACTTTAATTGAGAGGGGTATCCAAGCTTCTAAGAAATTACAAGTTTCCGAAATACCAGCAAATATTTTTTCACCCAATCTTGATGATACTTGGTGGTAATGATCAGTACACAATTCCCACTAGGCTCACCAAATTTTGTTCTTCTAGGTTGAAGCGTTCGTCTACAGTAGCAGTTTTTATATTTAGGTTTCCCTCTGTTCTCTCCTATATAGATAGATGAATTTGGAACTCTAAATCCAACATGGTTTGTAGTAGCTCTTTGAAACTTGACAAAATAAAGGAGTTCTCAGTTTTGTCTCTATGGTTTGTTTCCTCTTCAAGTTGCCCTAGTCACAGACTGTGTAAAAGCACTTTCATTGAGAGGGTTGCCAAGCTTCTAAGAAATTACTAGTTTCCGAAATACCAGCAAATATTTTTTCACCCAATCTTGATGATACTTGTTGCTAATGATCAGTACACAAATCCCACTTAGCTCACCGAATTTTGTTCTTCTAGGTTGAAGCGTTCGTCTACAGTAGCAGTTTTTATATCTAGGTTTCCCTCTGATCTCTCCTATATAGATAGATGAATTTGGAACTCTAAATCCAACATGGTTTGTAGTAGCTCTTTGAAACTTGACAAAATAAAGGAGTTCTCAGTTTTGTCTCTATAATTTGTTTCCTCTTCAAGTAGCCCTAGGCACAGACTGTGGAAAACCACTTTCATTGAGAGGGGTTGCCAAGCTTCTAAGAAATAACGAGTTTCCGAAATGCCAGCAAATATTTTTTCACCCAATCTTGATGATACTTGGTGGTAATGATCAGTACACAAATCCCACTTGGCTCACCAAATTTTGTTCTTCTAGGTTGAAGTGTTCGTCTACAGTAGCAGTTTTTATATTTAGGTTTCCCTCTGTTCTCTCCTGTATAGATAGATGAATTTGGAACTCTAAATCCAACATGGTTTGTACTCGCTCTTTGAAACTTGAAAAATAAAAGCGTTCTCAGTTTTGTCTCTATGGATTGTTTCCTCTTCTCTTAGCCCTAGGCACAGACTGTGGAAAAGCAATTTCATTGAGAGGGGTTGCCAAGCTTCTAAGAAATAACGAGTTTCCGAAATACCAGCAAATATTTTTTCACCCAATCTTGATGATACTTGTTGCTAATGATCAGTACACAAATCCCACTTGGCTCACCAAATTTTGTTCTTCTAGGTTGAAGCGTTCGTCTACAGTAGCAGTTTTTATATTTAGGGTTCTCTCTGTTCTCTCCTATATAGATAGATGAATTTGGAACTCTAAATCCAACATGGATTGTAGTAGCTCTTTGAAACTTGACAAAATAAAGGAGTTCTCAGTTTTGTCTCTATGGTTTGTTTCGTCTTCAAGTAGCCCTAGGCACAGACTGTGGAAGCACTTTCATTGAGATGGGTTTCCAAGCTTCTAAGAAATAACGAGTTTCCAAAATACCAGCAAATATTTTTTCACCCAGTCCTGATGATACTTTTTGGTAATGATCAGTACACAAATCCCACTTGGCTCACCAAATTTTGTTCTTCTAGGTTGAAGCGTTCGTAACAGTAGCAGTTTTTATATTTCGGTTTCCCTCTGTTCTCTCCTGTATAGATAGATGAATTTGGAACTCTAAATCCAACATGGTTTGTAGTAGCTCTTTGAAAGTTGACAAAATAAAGGCGTTCTCAGTTTTGTCTCTATGGATTGTTTCCTCTTCTATTAGCCCTAGGCACACACTGTGGAAAAGCACTTTCATTGAGAGGGGTTGCCAAGCTTCTAAGAAATTATGAATTTCTGAAATACCAGCAAATATTTTTTCACCCAATCTTGATGATACTTGGTGGTAATAATCAGTACACAAATCTCACTTTCCTCAACAAATTTTGTTCTTCTAGGTTGAAGCATTCGTCTACAGTAGCAGTTTTTATATTTAGGTTTCCATCTGTTCTCTCCTATTTAGATAGATGAATTTGGAACTCTAAATCCCACATGGTGTTTAGTAGCTCTTTGAAACTTGACAAAAAAAAGGAGTTCTCAGTTTTGTCTCTATGGTTTGTTTCCTCTTCAAGTAGCCCTAGGCACAGACTGTGGAAAAGCAATTTCATTGAGAGGGTTTGCTAAGCTTCTAAGAAATAACGAGTTTCCGAAATACCAGCAAATATGTTTTCAGCCAATCTTGATGATAGTTGTTGCTGATGATCAGTACACAAATCCCACTTGGCTCAGCAAATTCTGTTCTTCTAGGTTGAAGCGTTCTTCTACAGTAGCAGTTTTTATATTTAGGTTTCACTCTGTTCTCTCATATATAGATAGATGAATTTGGAACTCTAAATCCAACATGGTTTGTAGTAGCTCTTTGAAACTTGACAAAATAAAGATGTTCTCAGTTTTGTCTCTATGGTTTGTTTCCTCTTCAAGTAGCCCTAGTCATAGACTGTGGAAAAGCACTTTCATTGAGAGGGTTGCCAAGCTTCTAAGAAATTACTAGTTTCCGAAATACCAGCAAATATTTTTTCACCCAATCTGATGATACTTCATGGTAATGATCAGTACAGAAATCCCACTTTGCTCACCAAATTTTGTTCTTCTAGGTTGAAGCATTCGTCAACAGTAGCAGTTTTTATATTTAGGTTTCCCTCTGTTCTCTCCAATTTAGATAGATGAATTTGGAACTCTAAATCCAACATGGATTGTAGTAGCTCTTTGAAACTTGACAAAATAAAGAAGTTCTCAGTTTTTTCTCTATGGTTTGTTTCCTCTTCAAGTAGCCCTAGGCACAGACTGTGGAAAAGCACTTTCATTGAGAGGGGTTGCCAAGCTTCTAAGAAATAAGGAGTTTCCAAAATACCAGCAAATATTTTTTCAGCCAATCTTGATGATACTTGTTGCTGATGATCAGTACACAAATCCCACTTGGCTCACCAAATTCTGTTCTTCTAGGTTGAAGCGTTCTTCAACAGTAGCCGTTTTTATATTTAGGTTTCCCTCTGTTCTCTCCTATATAGATAGATGAATTTGGAACTCTAAATCCAACATGGTTTGTAGTACCTCTTTGAAACTTGACAAAATAAAGGAGTTCTCAGTTTTGTCTCTATGGTTTGTTTCCTCTTCAAGTAGCCCTAGGCACAGACTGTGGAATACCACTTTCATTGAGAGGGGTTGCCAAGCTTCTAAAAAATTACGAGTTTCCGAAATACCAGCAAATATGTTTTCACCCAATCTTGATGATACTTGGGGGTAATGATCAGTACACAAATCCCACTTTGCTCACCAAATTTTGTTCTTCTATGTTGAAGCGTTCGTCTACAGTAGCAGTTTTTATATTTAGGTTTCCCTCTGTTCTCTCCTATATAGATAGATAAATTTGGAACTCTAAATCCAACATGGTTTGTAGTAGCTCTTTGAAACTTCACAAAATAAAGGAGTTCTCAGTTTTGTCTCCATGGTTTGTTTCCTCTTCAAGTAGCCCTAGGCACAGACTGTGGAAGCCCTTTCATTGAGATGTGTTGCCAAGCTTCTAAGAAATAACGAGTTTCCAAAATACCAGCTAATATTTTTTTACCCAGTCCTGATGATACTTTTTGGTAATGATCAGTACACAAATCCCACTTGGCTCACCAAATTTAGTTCTTCTAGGTTGAAGTTTTCGTCTACAGTTGCAGTTTTTATATTTCGGTTTCCCTCTGTTCTCTCCTGTATAGGTAGATGAATTTGGAACTGTAAATCCAACATGGTTTGTAGTACCTCTTTGAAATTTGACAAAATAAAGGCGTTCTCAGTTTTGTCTCTATGGATTGTTTCCTCTTCTATTAGCCCTAGGCACACACTGTGGAAATGCACTTTCATTGAGAGGGGTTGCCAAGCTTCTAAGAAATAACGAGTTTCCGAAATACCAGCAAATATTTTTTCACCCAATCTTGATGATACTTGTTGCTAATGATCAGTACACAAATCCCATTTGGCTCACCAAATGTTGTTCTTCTAGGTTGAAGAGGTCGTCTACATAGGAGTTTTTATATTTAGGTTTCCCTCTGTTCTCTCCTATATAGATAGATGAATGTGGAACTCTAAATCCAACATGGTTTGTAGTTGCTCTTTGAAACTTGACAAAATAAAGGAGTTCTCAGTTTTGTCTCTATGGTTTGTTTCCTCTTCAAGTAGCCCTAGGCACAGACTGTGGAAAAGCACTTTCATTGAGAGAGGTTGCCAAGCTTCTAAGAAATTACAAGTTTCCGAAACACCAGCAAATATTTTTTCACCCAATCTTGATGATACTTGGTGGTAATGATCAGTACACAAATCCCACTTGGCTCACCAAATTTTGTTCTTCTAGGTTGAAGCTTTCGTCTACAGTAGCAGTTTATATATTTAGGTTTTCCTCTGTTCTCTCCTATATAGATAGATGAATTTGGAACTCTAAATCCAACATGGTTTGTAGTAGGTCTTTGAAACTTGACAAAATAAAAGAGTTCTCAGTTTTGTCTCTATGGTTTGTTTCCTCTTCAAGTAGCCCTAGGCACAGACTGTGGAGAGCACTTTCATTGAGATGGGTTGCCAAGCTTCTAAGAAATAACGAGTTTCCCAAATACCAGCAAATATTTTTTCACCCAATCTTGATGATGCTTGTTGCTAATGATCAGTACACAAATCCCACTAGGCTCACCAAATTTTGTTCTTCTATGTTGAAGCGTTCGCCTACAGTAGCAGTTTTTATATTTAGGTTTCCCTCTGTTCTCTCCTATATAGATAGATGAATTTGGAACTCTAAATCCAACATGGTTTGTAGTAGCTCTTTGAAACTTGACAAAATAAAGGAGTTCTCAGTTTTGTCTCTATGGTTTATTTCCTCTTCAAGTAGCCCTAGGCACAGACTGTGGAAAAGCACTTTCATTGAGAGAGTTTGCCAATCTTCTAAGAAATTATAAGTTTCCGAAATACCAGCAAATATTTTTTTATCCAATCTTGATGATACTTGGTGGTAATGATCAGAACACAAATTTGACTTGGCTCACCAAAATTTGTTCTTCTAGGTTGAAGTGTTCGTCTACAGTAGCAGTTTTTATATTTAGGTTTCTCTCTGTCCTCTCCTATATAGTTATATGAATTTGGAACTCTAAATCCAACATGGATTGTAGTATCTATTTGAAACTTGACAAAATAAAGGAGTTCTCAGTTTTGTCTCTATGGTTTGTTTCCTCTTCAAGTAGCCCTAGGCATAGACTGTGGAAAGCATTTTCATTGAGATGGATTGCCAAGATTCTAAGAAAAAAAGACTTTCCAAAATACCAGCAAATATTTTTTCACCCAATCTTGATGATACGTGGTGGTAATGATCAGTCCACAAATCCCACTTGGCTCACCAAATTTTGCTCTTCTAGGTTGAAGCGTTCGTCTACAATAGCAGTTTTTATATTTAGGTTTCCCTCGGTTCTCTCCTATATAGATTGATGAATTTGGAACTCAAAATCCAACATGGTTTGTAGTAGATCTTTGAAACTTGACAAAATAAAGGAGTTCTCAGTTTTCTCTCTATGGTTTGTTTCCTCTTCAAGTAGCCCTAGGCACAGACTGTGGAAAACTACTTTCATTGAGATGGGTTGCCAAGCTTGTAAGAAATAACGAGTTTCCAAAATACCAGCAAATATTTTTTCACCCAGTCTTGATGATACTTTGTGGTAATGATTAGTACACAAATCCCACTTGGCTCACCAAATTTTGTTCTTCTAGGTTGAAGCGTTCGTCTACAGTAGCAGTTTTTATATTTAGGTTTCCCTCTGTTCTCTCCTGTATAGATAGATGAATTTGGAACTCTAAATCCAACATGGTTTGTAGTAGCTCTTTGAAACTTGACAAAATAAAAGCGTTCTCAGTTTTGTCTCTATGGATTGTTTCCTCTTCTCTTAGCCCTAGGCACAGACTGTGGAAAAGCACTTTCATTGAGAGGCGTTGCCAAGCTTCTAAGAAATAACGAGTTTCCGAAATACCAGCAAATATTTTTTCACCCAATCTTGATGATACTTGTTGCTAATGATCAGTACACAAATCCCACTTGGCTCACCAAATTTTGTTCTTCTAGGTTGAAGCGTTCGTCTACAGTAGTAGTTTTTATATTTAGGTTTCTACTGTTCTCTCCTATATAGTTAGATGAATGTGGAACTCTAAATCAAACATGGATTGTCGTAGCTCTTTGAAAATTGACAAAATAAAGGAGTTCTCAGTTTTGTCTCTATGGTTTGTTTCGTCTTCAAGTAGCCCTAGGCACAGACTGTGGAAGCACTTTCATTGAGATGGGTTTCCAAGCTTCTAAGAAATAACGAGTTTCCAAAATACCAGCAAATATTTTTTCACCCAGTCTTGATGATACTTTGTGGTAATGATCAGTACACAAATCCCACTTGGCTCACCATATTTTGTTCTTCTAGATTGAAGCCTTCGCTACAGTAGCAGTTTTTATATTTAGGTTTCCCTCTGTTCTCTCCTGTGTAGATAGATGAATTTGGAACTGTAAATCCAACATGGTTTTTAGTAGCTCTTTGAAACTTGACAAAATAAAGGCGTTCTCAGTTTTGTCTCTATGGATTGTTTCCTCTTCTATTAGCCCTAGGCACACACTGTGGAAAAGCACTTTCATTGAGAGGGGTTGCCAAGCTTCTAAGAAATAACGAGTTTCCGAAATACCAGCAAATATTTTTTTCACCCAATCTTGATGATACTTGGTGGTAATGATCAGTACACAGATCCCACTTGGTCACCAAATTTGTTCTTCTAGGTTGAAACGTTCCTCTACAGTAGCCGTTTTTATATTTAGGTTTCCTCTGTTCTCTCATATATAGATAGATGAATTTGGAACTCTAAATCCAACATGGATTGTAGTAGCTCTTTGAAACTTGACAAAATAAAGGAGTTCTCAGTTTTGTCTCTATGGTTTGTTTCGTCTTCAAGTAGCCCTAGGCACAGACTGTGGAAGCACTTTCATTGAGATGGGTTGCCAAGCTTCTAAGAAATAACGAGTTTCCAAAATACCAGCAAATATTTTTCACCCAGTATTGATGATACTTTGTGGTAATGATCAGTACACAAATCCCACTTGGCTCACCAAATTTTGTTCTTCTAGGTTGAAGTGTTCGCTACAGTAGCAGTTTTTATATTTAGGTTTCTCTCTGTTATCTCCTATATAGATAGATGAATTTGGAACTCTAAATCCAACATGGTTTTTAGTAGCTCTTTGAAACTTGACAAAATAAAGGAGTTCTCAGTTTTGTCTCTATGGTTTGTTTCCTCTTCAAGTAGCCCTAGGCGCAGACTCTGGAAAAGCACTTTCATTGAGAGGGGTTGCCAAGCTTCTAAGAAATAACGAGTTTCCGAAGTACCAACAAATATTTTTTCACCCAATCTTGATGATACTTGATGGTAATGATCAGTACACAGATCCCACTTGGCTCACCAAATTTTGTTCTTCTAGGTTGAAGCGTTCGTCTACAGTAGCTGTTTTTATATTTAGGTTTCTCTCTGTTCTCTCCTATATAGATAGATGAATTTGGAACTCTAAATCCAACATGGATTGTAGTAGCTCTTTGAAACTTGAGAAATAAAGGAGTTCTGAGTTTTGTCTCTATGGTTTGTTTCCTCTTCAAGTAGCCCTAGGCGCAGACTCTGGAAAAGCACTTTCATTAAGAGGGGTTGCCAAGCTTCTAAGAAATAACGAGTTTCCGAAGTACCAACAAATATTTTTTCACCCAATCTTGATGATACTGGTTGCTAATGATCAGTACACAAATCCCACTTGGCTCACCAAATTGTGTTCTTCTAGGTTGAAGCGTTCGCCTACAGTAGAAGTTTTTATATTTAGGTTTCCCTCTGTTCTCTCCTATATAGATAGATGAATTTGGAACTCTAAATCCAACATGGTTTGTAGTAGCTCTTTGAAACTTGACAAAATAAAGGAGTTCTCAGTTTTGTCTCTATGGTTTGTTTCCTCTTCAAGTAGCCCTAGGCACAGACTGTGGAAAAGCACTTTCATTGAGAGAGTTTGCCAAGCTTCTAAGAAATTACAAGTTTCCGAAATACCAGCAAATATTTTTTCACCCAATCTTGACGATACTTGGTGGTAATGATCAGTACACAAATCCCACATGGCTCACCAAATTTTGTTCTTCTAGGTTGAAGTGTTCGTCTACAGTAGCAGTTTTTTATATTTAGGTTTCTCTCTGTTCTCTCCTATATAGATAGATGAATTTGGAACTCTAAATCCAACATGGATTGTAGTAGCTCTTTGAAACTTGACAAAATAAAGGAGTTCTCAGTTTTGTCTCTATCGTTTGTTTCCTCTTCAAGTAGCCCTAGGCACAGACTGTGGAAGCAATTTCATTGAGATGGGTTGCCAAGCTTCTAAGAAATAACGAGTTTCCGTAATACCAGCAAATATTTTTTCACCCAATCTTGATGATACTTGGTGGTAATGATCAGTACACAGATCCCACTTGGATCACCAAATTTTGTTCTTCTAGGTTGAAGCGTTCGTCTACAGTAGCAGTTTTTATATTTAGGTTTCACTCTGTTCTCTCATATATTGATAGATGAATTCGGAACTCTAAATCCAACATGGTTTGTAGTAGCTCTTTGAAACTTGACAAAATAAAAGCGTTCTCAGTTTTGTCTCTATGGATTGTTTCCTCTTCTCTTAGCCCTAGGCACAGACTGTGGAAAAGCCCTTTCATTGAGAGGGGTTGCCAAGCTTCTAAGAAATAACGAGTTTCCGAAATACCAGCAAATATTTTTTCACACTATCTTGTTGATACTTGGTGGTAATGATCAGCACACAAATCCCACTTGGCTCACCAAATTCTGTTCTTCTAGGTTGAAGCGTTCGTCTACAGTAGCAGTTTTTATATTTAGGTTTCTCTCTGTTCTCTCCTATATAGATAGATGAATTTGGAACTCTAAATCCAACATGCTTTGTAGTAGCTCCTTGAAACTTGACTAAATGAAGGAGTTCTCAGTTTTGTGTCTATGGTTTGTTTCCTCTTCAAGTAGCCCTAGGCACAGACTGTGGAAAAGCACTTTCATTGAGAGGGGTTGCCAAGCTTCTAAGAAATAACGAGTTTCCGAAATACCAGCAAATATTTTTTCACCCAATCTTGATGATACCTGGTGGTAGTGATCAGTACACAAATCCCACTTGCCTCACCAAATTTTGTTCTTCTAGGTTGAAGCGTTCGTCTACAGTAGCAGTTTTATATTTAGGTTTCTCTCTGTTCTCTCCTATATAGATAGATGAATTTGGAACTCTAAATCCAACGTGGTTTGCAGTAGCTCTTTGAAACTTGACAAAATAAAGGAGTTCTCAGATTTGTCTCTATGGTTTGTTTCCTCTTCAAGTAGACCTAGGCACAGACTGTGGAAAAGCACTTTAATTGAGAGGGGTTGCCAAGCTTCTAAGAAATAACAAGTTTCCGAAATACCAGCAAATATTTTTTTTCAACCAATCTTGATGATACTTGGTGGTAATGATCAGTACACAAATCCCACTTGGCTCACCAAATTTTGTTCTTCTAGGTTGAAGCGTTCGTGTACAGTAGCAGTTTTTATATTTAGGTTTCCCTCTGTTCACCTATATAGATAGATGAATTTGGAACTCTAAATCCAACATCGTTTGTAGTAGCTCTTTGAAACTTGACAAAATAAAGGAGTTCTCAGTTTTGTCTCTATGGTTTGTTTCCTCTTCAAGTAGCCCTAGGCACAGACTGTGGAAAGAACTTTCATTGAGATGGGTTGCAAGGTTCTAAGAAATAACGAGTTTCCGAAATACCAGCAAATATTTTTTCACACAATCTTGTTGATACGTGGTGGTAATGATCAGTACACAAATCCCACTTGGCTCACCAAATTTTGTTCTTCTAGGTTGAAGCGTTCCTCTACAGTAGCAGTTTTTATATTTAGGTTTCTCTCTGTTCTCTCCTATATAGATAGATGAATTCGGAACTCTAAATACAACATGGTTTGTAGTAGCTCTTTGAAACTTGACAAAATAAAGGAGGTCTCAGATTTGTCTCTATGGTTAGTTTCTTTTTCAAGTAGCCCTAGGCACAGACTGTGGAAAATCACTTTCATTGAGAGGGGTTCCCAAGCTTCTAAGAAATAACGAGTTTCTGAAATACCAGAAATATTTTTTTTCAACCAATCTTGATGATACTTGGTGGTAATGATCAGTACACAAATCCCACTTGGCTTACCAAATTTTGTTCTTCTCGGTTGAAGCGTTCGTCTATAGTAGCAGGTTTTATATGTAGGTTTCCGTCTGTTCTCTCCCATATAGATAGATGAATTTGGAACTCTAAATCCAACATGGTTTGTAGTAGCTCTTTGAAACTTGACAAAATAAAGGAGTTCTCAGTTTTATCGCTATGGTTTGTATCCTCTTCAAGTAGCCCTAGGCACAGACTGTGGAAAAGTACTTTCATTGAGAGGGGTTCCCAAGCTTCTAAGAAATAACGAGTTTCCGAAATACCAGCAAATATTTTTTCACCCAATCTTGATGATACGTGGTGGTAATGATCAGTACACAAGTCCCACTTGGCTCACCAAATTTTGTCCTTCTAGGTTGAAGCGTTCGTCTACAGTAGCAGTTTTATATTTAGGTTTCACTCTGTTCTCTCATATATAGATAGATAAATTTGGAACTCTAAATCCAACATGGTTTGTAGTAGCTCTTTGAAACTTGACAAAATAAAGGAGTTCTCAATTTTGTCTCTATGGTTTGTTTCCTCTTCAAGTAGCCCTAGGCACAGACTGTGGAAAGCACTTTCTATGAGATGGGTTGTCAAGCTTCTAAGAAATAACGAGTTTCCGAAATACCAGCAAATATTTTTTCACACAATCTTGTTGATACTTGGTGGTAATGATCAGTACACAAATCCCACTTGGCTCACCAAATTTGGTATTCTAGGTTGAAGCGTTCGTCTACAGTAGCAGTTTTTATATTTAGGTTTCTCTCTGTTCTCTCCTATATAGATAGATGAATTTGGAACTCTAAATCCAACATGGTTTGTAGTAGCTCTTTGAAACTTGACAAAATAAAGGAGTTCTCAGTTTTGTCACTATGTTTTGTTTCCTCTTCAAGTAGCCCTAGGCACAGACTGTGGAAAAGCACTTTCATTGAAAGGGGTTGCCAAGCTTCTAAGAAATAACGAGTTTCCGAAATACCAGCAAATATTTCTTCATCCAATCTTGATGATACTTGGTGGTAGTGATCAGTACACAAATCCCACTTGCCTCACCAAATTTTGTTCTTCTAGGTTGAAGCTTTCGTCTACAGTAGCAGTTTTTATATTTAGGTTTCCCTCTTTTCTCTCCTATAAAGATAGATGAATTTGGAACTCTTAATCCTACATAGTTTGTAGTAGCTCCTTGAAACTTCACAAAATAAAGGAGTTCTCAGTTTTGTCTCTATGGTTTGTTTCCTCTTCAAGTAGCCCTAGGCACAGACTGTGGAAAAGCACTTTCATTGAGAGGGGTTGCCAAGCTTCTAAGAAATAACGAGTTTCCGAAATACCAGCAAATATTTTTTCACCCAATCTTGATGATACCTGGTGGTAGTGATCAGTACACAAATCCCACTTGCCTCACCAAATTTTGTTCTTCTAGGTTGAAGCGTTCGTCTACAGTAGCAGTTTTATATTTAGGTTTCTCTCTGTTCTCTCCTATATAGATAGATTAATTTGGAACTCTAAATCCAACGTGGTTTGCAGTAGCTCTTTGAAACTTGACAAAATAAAGGAGTTCTCAGATTTGTCTCTATGGTTTGTTTCCTCTTCAAGTAGCCCTAGGCACACACTGTGGAAAAGCACTTTAATTGAGAGGGGTTGCCAAGCTTCTAAGAAATAACAAGTTTCAGAAATACCAGCAAATATTTTTTCACCCAATCTTGATGATACTTGGTGGTAATGATCAGTACACAAATCCCACTTGGCTCACCAAATTTTGTTCTTCTAGGTTGAAGCGTTCGTGTACAGTAGCAGTTTTTATATTTAGGTTTCCCTCTGTTCTCCTATATAGATAGATGAATTTGGAACTCTAAATCCAACATGGTTTGTAGTAGCTCTTTGAAACTTGACAAAATAAAGGAGTTCTCAGTTTTGTCTCTATGGTTTGTTTCCTCTTCAAGTAGCCCTAGGCACAGACTGTGGAAAGCACTTTCATTGAGATGGGTTGCAAGGTTCTAAGAAATAACGAGTTTCCGAAATACCAGCAAATATTTTTTCACACAATATTCTTGATACGTGGTGGTAATGATCAGTACACAAATCCCACTTGGCTCACCAAATTTTGTTCTTCTAGGTTGAAGCGTTCCACTACAGTAGCAGTTTTTATATTTAGGATTCTCTCTGTTCTCTCCTATATAGATAGATGAATTTGGAACTCTAAATCCAACATGGTTTGCAGTAGCTATTTTGAAACTTGACAAAATAAAGGAGTTCTCAGATTTGTCTCTATGGTTTGTTTCCTCATCAAGTAGCCCTAGGCACAGACTGTGGAAAAGCACTTTCATTGAGAGGGGTTCCCAAGCTTCTAAGAAATAACGAGTTTACGAAATTCCAGCAAATATTTTTTCACCCAATCTTGATGATACTTGGTGGTAATGATCAGCACACAAATCCCACTTGGCTAACCAATTTTTGTTCATCTAGGCTGAAGCATCCGTGTACAGTAGCAGTTTTTATATTTAGGTTTCCCTCTGTTCTCTCCTATATAGACAGATGAATTTGGAAATCTAAATCGAACATGGTTTGTAGTAGCTCTTTGAAACTTGTCAAAATAAAGGAGTTCTCCGTTTTGTCTCTATGGTTTGTTTCCTCTTAAAGTAGCCCTAGGCACAGACTGTGGAAAGTACTTTCATTGAGATTGGTTGCCAAGCTTCTAAGAAATAACGAGTTTCCGAAATACCAGCAAATATTTCTTCACCCAATCTTGATGATACTTGTTGGTAGTGATCAGTACACAAATCCCACTTGCCTCACCAAATTTTGTTCTTCTAGGTTGAAGCGTTCGTCTACAGTAGCAGTTTTATATTTAGGTTTCTCTCTGTTCTCTCCTATATAGATAGATGAATTTGGAACTCTAAATCCAACGTGGTTTGCAGTAGCTCTTTGAAACTTGACAAAATAAAGGTGTTCTCAGTTTTGTCTCTATGGTTTGTTTCGTCTTCAAGTAGCCCTAGGCACAGACTGTGGAAGCACTTTCATTGAGATGGGTTGCCAAGCTTCTAAGAAATAACGAGTTTAAAAAAAAAACAGCAAATATTTTTTCACCCAGTATTGATGATACTTTGTGGTAATGATCAGTACACAAATCCCACTTGGCTCACCAAATTTTGTTCTTCTAGGTTGAAGTGTTCGCTACAGTAGCAGTTTTTATGTTTAGGTTTCTCTCTGTTATCTCCTATATAGATAGATGAATTTGGAACTCTAAATCCAACATGGTTTTTAGTAGCTCTTTGAAACTTGACAAAATAAAGGAGTTCTCAGTTTTGTCTCTATGGTTTGTTTCCTCTTCAAGTAGCCCTAGGCGCAGACCTCTGGAAAAGCACTTTCATTGAGAGGGGTTGCCAAGCTTCTAAGAAATAACGAGTTTCCGAAGTACCAACAAATATTTTTTCACCCAATCTTGATGATACTTGATGGTAATGATCAGTACACAGATCCCACTTGGCTCACCAAATTTTGTTCTTCTAGGTTGAAGCGTTCGTCTACAGTAGCTGTTTTTATATTTAGGTTTCTCTCTGTTCTCTCCTATATAGATAGATGAATTTGGAACTCTAAATCCAACATGGATTGTAGTAGCTCTTTGAAACTTGAGAAATAAAGGAGTTCTGAGTTTTGTCTCTATGGTTTGTTTCCTCTTCAAGTAGCCCTAGGCGCAGACTCTGGAAAAGCACTTTCATTAAGAGGGGTTGCCAAGCTTCTAAGAAATAACGAGTTTCCGAAGTACCAACAAATATTTTTTCACCCAATCTTGATGATACTGGTTGCTAATGATCAGTACACAAATCCCACTTGGCTCACCAAATTGTGTTCTTCTAGGTTGAAGCGTTCGCCTACAGTAGAAGTTTTTATATTTAGGTTTCCCTCTGTTCTCTCCTATATAGATAGATGAATTTGGAACTCTAAATCCAACATGGTTTGTAGTAGCTCTTTGAAACTTGACAAAATAAAGGAGTTCTCAGTTTTGTCTCTATGGTTTGTTTCCTCTTCAAGTAGCCCTAGGCACAGACTGTGGAAAAGCACTTTCATTGAGAGAGTTTGCCAAGCTTCTAAGAAATTACAAGTTTCCGAAATACCAGCAAATATTTTTTCACCCAATCTTGACGATACTTGGTGGTAATGATCAGTACACAAATCCCACATGGCTCACCAAATTTTGTTCTTCTAGGTTGAAGTGTTCGTCTACAGTAGCAGTTTTTTATATTTAGGTTTCTCTCTGTTCTCTCCTATATAGATAGATGAATTTGGAACTCTAAATCCAACATGGATTGTAGTAGCTCTTTGAAACTTGACAAAATAAAGGAGTTCTCAGTTTTGTCTCTATCGTTTGTTTCCTCTTCAAGTAGCCCTAGGCACAGACTGTGGAAGCAATTTCATTGAGATGGGTTGCCAAGCTTCTAAGAAATAACGAGTTTCCGTAATACCAGCAAATATTTTTTCACCCAATCTTGATGATACTTGGTGGTAATGATCAGTACACAAATCCCACTTGGCTCACCAAATTTTGTTCGTCTAGGTTGAAGTGTTCATCTACAGTAGCAGTTTTTATATTTAGGTTTCTCTCTGTTCTCTCCTATATAGATAGATGAATTTGGAACTTTAAATCCAACATGGATTGTAGTAGCTCTTTGAAACTTGACAAAATAAAGGAGTTCTCAGTTTTGTCTCTATGGTTTGTTTCCTCTTCAAGTAGCCCTAGGCACAGAGTGTGGAAAACCACTTTCATTGAGAGGGGTTACCAAGCTTCTAAGAAATAACGAGTTTCCGAAATACCAGCAAATATTTTTTCACCCAATCTTGATGATACTTGGTGGTAATGATCAGTACACAGATCCCACTTGGATCACCAAATTTTGTTCTTCTAGGTTGAAGCGTTCGTCTACAGTAGCAGTTTTTATATTTAGGTTTCACTCTGTTCTCTCATATATTGATAGATGAATTCGGAACTCTAAATCCAACATGGTTTGTAGTAGCTCTTTGAAACTTGACAAAATAAAAGCGTTCTCAGTTTTGTCTCTATGGATTGTTTCCTCTTCTCTTAGCCCTAGGCACAGACTGTGGAAAAGCCCTTTCATTGAGAGGGGTTGCCAAGCTTCTAAGAAATAACGAGTTTCCGAAATACCAGCAAATATTTTTTCACACTATCTTGTTGATACTTGGTGGTAATGATCAGCACACAAATCCCACTTGGCTCACCAAATTCTGTTCTTCTAGGTTGAAGCGTTCGTCTACAGTAGCAGTTTTTATATTTAGGTTTCTCTCTGTTCTCTAATATATAGATAGATGAATTTGGAACTCTAAATCCAACATGCTTTGTAGTAGCTCCTTGAAACTTGACTAAATGAAGGAGTTCTCAGTTTTGTGTCTATGGTTTGTTTCCTCTTCAAGTAGCCCTAGGCACAGACTGTGGAAAAGCACTTTCATTGAGAGGGGTTGCCAAGCTTCTAAGAAATAACGAGTTTCCGAAATACCAGCAAATATTTTTTCACCCAATCTTGATGATACCTGGTGGTAGTGATCAGTACACAAATCCCACTTGCCTCACCAAATTTTGTTCTTCTAGGTTGAAGCGTTCGTCTACAGTAGCAGTTTTATATTTAGGTTTCTCTCTGTTCTCTCCTATATAGATAGATGAATTTGGAACTCTAAATCCAACGTGGTTTGCAGTAGCTCTTTGAAACTTGACAAAATAAAGGAGTTCTCAGATTTGTCTCTATGGTTTGTTTCCTCTTCAAGTAGACCTAGGCACAGACTGTGGAAAAGCACTTTAATTGAGAGGGGTTGCCAAGCTTCTAAGAAATAACAAGTTTCCGAAATACCAGCAAATATTTTTTTTCAACCAATCTTGATGATACTTGGTGGTAATGATCAGTACACAAATCCCACTTGGCTCACCAAATTTTGTTCTTCTAGGTTGAAGCGTTCGTGTACAGTAGCAGTTTTTATATTTAGGTTTCCCTCTGTTCACCTATATAGATAGATGAATTTGGAACTCTAAATCCAACATCGTTTGTAGTAGCTCTTTGAAACTTGACAAAATAAAGGAGTTCTCAGTTTTGTCTCTATGGTTTGTTTCCTCTTCAAGTAGCCCTAGGCACAGACTGTGGAAAGAACTTTCATTGAGATGGGTTGCAAGGTTCTAAGAAATAACGAGTTTCCGAAATACCAGCAAATATTTTTTCACACAATCTTGTTGATACGTGGTGGTAATGATCAGTACACAAATCCCACTTGGCTCACCAAATTTTGTTCTTCTAGGTTGAAGCGTTCCTCTACAGTAGCAGTTTTTATATTTAGGTTTCTCTCTGTTCTCTCCTATATAGATAGATGAATTCGGAACTCTAAATACAACATGGTTTGTAGTAGCTCTTTGAAACTTGACAAAATAAAGGAGGTCTCAGATTTGTCTCTATGGTTAGTTTCTTTTTCAAGTAGCCCTAGGCACAGACTGTGGAAAATCACTTTCATTGAGAGGGGTTCCCAAGCTTCTAAGAAATAACGAGTTTCTGAAATACCAGAAATATTTTTTTTCAACCAATCTTGATGATACTTGGTGGTAATGATCAGTACACAAATCCCACTTGGCTTACCAAATTTTGTTCTTCTCGGTTGAAGCGTTCGTCTATAGTAGCAGGTTTTATATGTAGGTTTCCGTCTGTTCTCTCCCATATAGATAGATGAATTTGGAACTCTAAATCCAACATGGTTTGTAGTAGCTCTTTGAAACTTGACAAAATAAAGGAGTTCTCAGTTTTATCGCTATGGTTTGTATCCTCTTCAAGGAGCCCTAGGCACAGACTGTGGAAAAGTACTTTCATTGAGAGGGGTTCCCAAGCTTCTAAGAAATAACGAGTTTCCGAAATACCAGCAAATATTTTTTCACCCAATCTTGATGATACGTGGTGGTAATGATCAGTACACAAGTCCCACTTGGCTCACCAAATTTTGTCCTTCTAGGTTGAAGCGTTCGTCTACAGTAGCAGTTTTATATTTAGGTTTCACTCTGTTCTCTCATATATAGATAGATAAATTTGGAACTCTAAATCCAACATGGTTTGTAGTAGCTCTTTGAAACTTGACAAAATAAAGGAGTTCTCAATTTTGTCTCTATGGTTTGTTTCCTCTTCAAGTAGCCCTAGGCACAGACTGTGGAAAGCACTTTCTATGAGATGGGTTGTCAAGCTTCTAAGAAATAACGAGTTTCCGAAATACCAGCAAATATTTTTCACACAATCTTGTTGATACTTGGTGGTAATGATCAGTACACAAATCCCACTTGGCTCACCAAATTTTGTCCTTCTAGGTTGAAGCGTTCGTCTACAGTAGCAGTTTTTATATTTAGGTTTCACTCAGTTCTCTCATATATAGAAAGATGAATTTGGAACTCTAAATCCAACATGGTTTGTAGTAGCACTTTGAAACATGACAAATTAAAGGAGTTCTCGGTTTTTTCTCTCTGGTTTGTTTCCTCTTCATGTAGCCCTAAGAACAAACTGTGGAAAACCACTTTCATTGAGATGAGTTGCCAAGCTTCTAAGAAATATCGAGTTTCCAAAATACCAGAAATATTTTTTCACCCAAACTTGATGATACTTGGTAGTAATGATCAGCACACAAATCCCACTTGGCTAACCAATTTTTGTTCATCTAGGATGAAGCATTCGTGTACAGTAGCAGTTTTTATATTTAGGTTTCCCTCTGTTCTCTCCTATATAGGTAGATGAATTTGGAACTCTAAATCCAACATGGTTTGTAGTAGATCTTTGAAACTTGACAAAATAAAGGAGTTCTCAGTTTTGTCTCTATGGTTTGTTTCCTCTTAAAGTACTCCTAGGCACAGACTGTGGAAAGCACTTTCATTGAGATTGGTTGCCAAGCTTCTAAGAAATAACGAGTTTCTGAAATACCAGCAAATATTTCTTCACCCAATCTTGATGATACTTGGTGGTAGTGATCAGTACACAAATCCCACTTGCCTCATAAATTTTGTTCTTCTACGTTGAAGCGTTCGTCTACAGTAGCAGTTTTATATTTAGGTTTCTCTCTGTTCTCTCCTATATAGATAGATGAATTTGGAACTCTAAATCCAATTGGTTTGCAGTAGCTCTTTGAAACTTGACAAAATAAAGGAGTTCTCAGATTTGTCTCTATGGTTTGTTTCCTCTTCAAGTAGCCCTAGGCACAGACTGTGGAAAAGCACTTTCATTGAGAGGGTTTGCCAAGCTTCTAAGAAATAACGAGTTTCCGAAATACCAGCAAATATTTTTTCACCCAATCTTGATGATACTTGGTGGTAATGATTAGTATACAAATCCCACTTGGCTTACCAATTTTTGTTCTTCTAGGTTGAAGCGTTCGTCTACAGTAGCAGTTTTTATATTTATGTTTCCCTCTGTTCTCTCCTATATAGATAGATGAATTTAGAACTCTAAATCCAACATGTTTTGTAGTAGCTCCTTGAAACTTGACAAAATAAAGGAGTTCTCAGTTTTGTCTCTATGGTTTGTTTCCTCTTCAAGCAGCCCTAGGCACAGACTGTGGAAAAGCAATTTCATTGAGAGGGGTTGCCAAGCTTCTAAGAAATAACGAGTTTCCGAAATACCAGCAAATATTTTTTCACCCAATCTTGATGATACTTGTTGCTAATGATCAGTACACAAATCCCACTTGGCTCACCAAAGTTAGTTCTTCTAGGTTGAAGCGTTCGTGTACAGTAGCAGTTTTTATATTTAGGTTTCCCTCTGTTCTCTCCTATATAGATAGATGAATTTGGAACTCTAAATCCAACATGGTTTGTAGTAGCTCTTTGAACCTTGACAAAATAAAGGAGTTCTCAGATTTGTCTCTATGGTTTGTTTCCTCTTCAAGTAGCCCTAGGCACAGACTGTGGAAAAACAATTTCATTGAGAGGGTTTGCCAAGCTTCTAAGAAATAACGAGTTTCCGATACCAGCAAATATTTTTTCACCCAATCTTGATGATACGTGATGGTAATGAAAAGTACACAAATCCCACTTGGCTTACCAAATTTAGTTCTTCTAGGTTGAAGCGTTCGTGTACAGTAGCAGTTTTTATATTTAGGTTTCCCTCTTTTCTATCCTATATAGATAGATGAATTTGGAACTCTAAATCCAACATGGTTTGTAGTAGCTCTTTGAAACTTGTCAAAATAAAGGAGGTCTCAGATTTGTCTCTATGGTTTGTTTCCTTTTCAAGTAGCCTAGGCACAGACTGTGGAAAATCACTTTCTTGATTGAGAGGGGTTCCCAAGCTTCTAAGAAATAACGAGTTTCCGAAATACCAGCAAATATTTTTTTTCAACCAATCTTGATGATACTTGGTGGTAATGATCAGTACACAAATCCCACTTGGCTTACCAAATTTTGTTTTTCTAGGTGAAGCGTTCGTTTACATTAGCAGTTTTAAATTTAGGTTTCACTCTGTTCTCTCCTATATAGATAGATGAATTTGGAACTCTAAATCCAACATGGTTTGTAGTAGCTCTTTGAAACTTGACAAAATAAAGGAGTTCTCAGTTTTGTCTCTATGGTTTGTTTCCTCTTCAAGTAGCCCTAGGCACAGACTGTGGAAAGCACTTTCATTGAGATGGGTTGTCAAGCTTCTAAGAAATAACGAGTTTCCGAAATACCAGCAAATATTTTTTCACCCAATCTTGATGATACTTGGTGGTAATGATCAGTACAGAAATCCCACTTGGCTCACCAAATTTGGTCTTCTAGGTTGAAGCGTTCGTCTACAGTAGCAGTTTTTATATTTAGGTTTCTCTCTGTTCTCTCCTATATAGATAGATGAATTTGGAACTCTAAATCCAACATGGTTTGTAGTAGCTCTTTGAAACTTGACAAAATAAAGGAGTTCTCAGATTTGTCACTATGTTTTGTTTCCTCTTCAAATAGCCCTAGGCACAGACTGTGGAAAAGCACTTTCATTGAAAGGGGTTGCCAAGCTTCTAAGAAATAACGAGTTTCGGAAATACCAGCAAATATTTTTTCACCCAAACTTGATGATGCTTGGTGGTAATGATTAGTATACAAATCCCACTTGGCTTACCAAATTTTGTTCTTCTAGGTTGAAGCGTTCGTCTACAGTAGCAGTTTTTATATTTAGGTCTTCCTCTGTTCTCTCCTATATAGATAGATGAATTTGGAACTCTAAATCCAACATGCTTTGTAGTAGCTCCTTGAAACTTGACAAAATAAAGGAGTTCTCAGTTTTGTCTCTATTGTTTGTTTAATCTTCAAGTAGCCCTAGGCACAGACTGTGGAAAAGCACTTTCATTGAGAGGGGTTGCCAAGCTTCTAAGAAATAATGAGTTTCCGAAATACCAGCAAATATTTTTTAACCCAATCTTGATGATACTTGTTGCTAATGATCAGTACACAAATCCCACTTTGCTCACCAAATTTAGTTCTTCTAGGTTGAAGCGTTCGTGTACAGTAGCCCTTTTTATATTTTGGTTTCCCTCTGTTCTCTCCTATACAGATAGATGAATTTGGAACTCTAAATCCAACATGGTTTGTAGTAGCTTTTGAAACTTGACAAAATAAAGGAGTTCTCAGTTTTGTCTCTCTGGTTTGTTTCCTCTTCATGTAGCCCTAGGAACAGACTGTGGAAAAGCACTTTCATTGAGATGGGTTGTCAAGCTTCAAAGAAATAACGAGTTTCCGAAATACCAGCAAATATTTTTCACACAATCTTGTTGATACTTGGTGGTAATGATCAGTACACAAATCCCACTTGGCTCACCAAATTTTGTTCTTCTAGGTTGAAGCGTTCGTCTACAGTAGCAGTTTTAATATTTAGGTTTCTCTCTGTTCTCTTCAATATAGATAGATGAATTTGGAACTCTAAATCCAACCTGGTTTGTAGTAGCTCTTTGAAACTTGACAAAATAAAGGAGTTCTCAGATTTGTCTCTATGGTTTGTTTCCTCTTCAAGTAGCCCTAGGCACAGACTGTGGAAAAACACTTTCATTGAGAGGGGTTGCCAAGCTTCTAAGAAATAACGAGTTTCCGAAATACCAGCAAATATTTTTTCACCCAATCTTGATGATACTAGGTGGTAATGATCAGTACACAAATCCCACTTGGCTCACCAAATTTAGTTCTTCTAGGTTGAAGCGTTCGTGTACAGTAGCAGTTTTTATATTTAGGTTTCCCTATGTTCTCTCCTATACAGATAGATGAATTTGGAACTCTAAATCCAACATGGTTTGTAGTAGCTCTTTGAAACTTGACAAAATAAAGGAGTTCTCAGTTTTGTCTCTCTGGTTTGTTTCCTCTTCATGTAGCCCTAAGAACAAACTGTGGAAAAGCACTTTCATTGAGATGAGTTGCCAAGCTTCTAAGAAATATCGAGTTTCCGAAATACCAGCAAATATTTTTTCACCCAAACTTGATGATACTTGGTGGTAATGATCAGCACACAAATCCCACTTGGCTAACCAATTTTTGTTCATCTAGGATGAAGCATTCGTGTACAGTAGCAGTTTTTATATTTAGGTTTCCCACTGTTCTCTCTATATAGGTAGATGAATTTGGAACTCTAAATCCAACATGGTTTGTAGTAGCTCTTTCAAACTTGACAAAATAAAGGAGTTCTCAGTTTTGTCTCTATGGTTTGTTTCCTCTTAAAGTAGTCCTAGGCACAGACTGTGGAAAGTACTTTCATTGAGTTTGGTTGCCAAGCTTCTAAGAAATAACGAGTTTCCGAAATACCAGCAAATATTTCTTCACCCAATCTTGATGATACTTGGTGGTAGTGATCAGTACACAAATCCAACTTGGCTCACCAAATTTTGTTCTTCTAGGTTGAAGCGTTCGTCTACAATAGCAGTTTTTATATTTAGGTTTCTCTCTGTTCTCTCCTATATAGATAGATGAATTTGGAACTCTAAATCCAACATGGTTTGTAGAAGCTCTTTGAAACTTGACAAAATAAAGGAGTTCTCAGATTTGTCTCTATGGTTTGTTTCCTCTTCAAGTAGCCCTAGGCACAGACTGTGGAAAAACACTTTCATTGAGAGGGTTTGCCAAGCTTCTAAGAAATAACGAGTTTCCGAAATACCAGCAAATATTTTTTCACCCAATATTGATGATACTTGTTGCTAATGATCAGTACACAATTCCCACTTGGCTCTCCAAATTTAGTTCTTCTAGGTTGAAGCGTTCGTCTACAGTAGCAGTTTTTATATTTAGGTTTCCCTCTGTTCTCTCCTATATAGATAGATGAATTTGGAACCCTAAATCCAACATGGTTTGTAGTACCTCTTTGAAACTTGACAAAATAAAGGAGTTCTCAGATTTGTCTCTATGGTTCGTTTCCTCTTCAAGTAGCCCTAGGCACAGACTGTGGAAAAGCACTTTCATTGAGAGGGTTTTCCAAGCTTCTAAGAAATAACGAGTTTCCGAAATACCAGCAAATATTTTTTCACCCAATCTTGATGATACTTGGTGGTAATGATTAGTATACAAATCCCACTTGGCTTACCAAATTTTGTTCTTCTAGGTTGAAGCATTCGTCTACAGTAGCAGTTTTTATATTTAGGTTTCCCTCGGTTTTCTCCTATATAGATAGATGAATTTAGAACTCTAAATCCAACATGCTTTGTAGTCGCTCCTTGAAACTTGACAAAATAAAGGAGTTCTCAGTTTTGTCTCTATGGTTTGTTTACTCTTCAAGTAGCCCTAGGCACAGACTGTGGAAAAGCACTTTCATTGAGAGGAGTTGCCAAGCTTCTAAGAAATAACGAGTTTCCGATATACCAGCAAATATTTTTTCACCCAATCTTGATGATACGTGATGGTAATGAAAAGTACACAAATCCCACTTGGCTCACCAAATTTTGTTTTGCTACGTTGAAGCCTTCGTTTACAGTAGCAGTTTTTATTTTCAGGTTTCACTCTGTTCTCTCCTATATAGAGAGATGAATTTGGAACACTAAATCCAACATGGTTTGTAGTAGCTCTTTGAAACTTGGCAAAATAAAGGATTTCTCAGTTTTGTCTCTATGGTTTGTTTCCTTTTAAAGTAGCCCTAGGCACAGACTGTGGAAAGCACTTTCATTGAGATGGGTTGTCAAGCTTCTAAGAAATAACGAGTTTCCGAAATACCAGCAAATATTTTTCACACAATCTTGTTGATACTTGGTGGTAATGATCAGTACACAAATCCCACTTGGCTCACCAAATTTTGTTCTTCTAGGTTGAAGCGTTCGTCTACAGTAGCAGTTTTTATATTTAGGTTTCTCTCTGTTCTCTCCTATATAGATAGATGAATTTGGAACTCTAAATCCAACATGATTTGTAGTAGCTCTTTGAAACTTGACAAAATAAAGGAGTTCTCAGATTTGTCTCTATGGTTTGTTTCCTCTTCAAGTAGCCCTAGGCACAGACTGTGGAAAAACACTTTCATTGAGAGGGTTGGCCAAGCTTCTAAGAAATAACGAGTTTCCGAAATACCAGCAAATATTTTTTCACCCAATCTTGATGATACTTGGAGCTAATGATCAGTACACAAATCCCACTTGGCTTACCAAATTTAGTTCTTCTAGGTTGAAGCGTTCGTCTACAGTAGCAGTTTTTATATTTAGGTTTCCCTCTGTTCTCTCCTATATAGATAGATGAATTTGGAACCCTAAATCCAACATGGTTTGTAGTAGCTCTTTGAAACTTTACAAAATAAAGGAGTTCTCAGATTTGTCTCTATGGTTCGTTTCCTCTTCAAGTAGCCCTAGGCACAGACTGTGGAAAAGCACTTTCATTGAGAGGGTTTTCCAAGCTTCTAAGAAATAACGAGTTTCCGAAATACCAGCAAATATTTTTTCACCCAATCTTGATGATACTTGTTGGTATTGATTAGTATACAAATCCCACTTGGCTTACCAAATTTTGTTCTTCTAGGTTGAAGCATTCGTCTACAGTAGCAGTTTTTATATTTAGGTTTCCCTCGGTTCTCTCCTATATAGATAGATGAATTTAGAACTCTAAATCCTACATGCTTTGTAGTAGCTCCTTGAAACTTGACAAAATAAAGGAGTTCTCAGTTTTGTCTCTATGGTTTGTTTCCTCTTCAAGTGGCCCTAGGCACAGACTGTGGAAAAGCACTTTCATTGAGAGGGGTTGCCAAGCTTCTAAGAAATAACGAGTTTCCGAAATACCAGCAAATATTTTTTCACCCAATCATGATGATACGTGATGGTAATGAAAAGTACACAAATCCCACTTGGCTTACCAAATTTTGTTCTTCTATGTTGAAGCGTTCGTCTACAGTAGCAGTTTTTATATTTAGGTTTCCCTCTGTTCTCTCCTATATAGATAGATGAATTTGGAACTCTAAATCCAACATGCTTTGTAGTAGCTCCTTGAAACTTGACAAAATAAAGGAATTCTCAGTTTTGTCTCTATGGTTTGTTTCCTCTTCAAGTAGCCCTAGGCACAGACTGTGGAAAAGCACTTTCATTGAGATGGGTTGCCAAGCTTCTAAGAAATATCGAGTTTCCGAAGTACCAGCAAATATATTTTCACCCAAACTTGATGATACTTGGTGGTAATGATCAGCACACAAATCCCACTTGGCTAACCAATTTTTGTTCATCTAGGATGAAGCATTCGTGTACAGTAGCAGTTTTTATATTTAGGTTTCCCTCTGTTCTCTCCTATATAGATAGATGAATTTGGAACTCTAAATCCAACATGGTTTGTAGTAGCTCTTTGAAACTTGACAAAATAAAGGAGTTCTCAGTTTTGTCTCTATGGTTTGTTTCCTCTTAAAGTAGCCCTCGGCACAGACTGTGGAAAGCACTTTCATTGAGATTGGTTGCCAAGCTTCTAAGAAATAACGAGTTTCCGAAATACCAGCAAATATTTCTTCACCCAATCTTGATGATACTTGGTGGTAGTGATCAGTACACAAATCCCACTTGCCTCACCAAATTTTGTTCTTCTAGGTTGAAGCGTTCGTCTACAGTAGCAGTTTTTATATTTAGGTTTCTCTCTGTTCTCTCCTATATAGATAGATAAATTTGGAAATCTAAATCCAACATGGTTTGTAGTAGCTCTTTGAAACTTGAGAAAATAAAGGAGTTCTCAGATTTGTCTCTATGGTTTGTTTCCTCTTCAAGTAGCCCTAGGCACAGACTGTGGAAAAGCACTTTCATTGAGAGGGGTTGCCAAGCTTCTAAGCAATAACGAGTTTCCGAAACACCAGCAAATATTTTTTGACCCAATCTTGATGATACTTGGTGGTAATGATCAGTACACAAATCCCACTTGGCTTACCAAATTTTGTTCTTCTAGGTTGAAGCGTTCGTCTACAGTAGCAGTTTTTATATTTAGGTTTCCCTATGTTCTCTCCTATATAGAAAGATGAATTTGGAACTCTAAATCCAACATGGTTTGTAGTAGCTCTTTGAAACGTGGCAAAATAAAGGAGTTCTCAGTTTTGTCTCTATGGTTTGTTTCCTTTTAAGGTAGCCCTAGGTACAGACTGTGGAAAGCACTTTCATTGAGATTGGTTGCCAAGCTTCTAAGAAATAACGAGTTTCGAAATACCAGCAAATATTTTTCACACAATCTTGTTGATACTTGGTGGTAATGGTCAGTACACAAATCTCACTTGGCTCACCAAATTTTGTCCTTCTAGGTTGAAGCGTTCGTGTACAGTAGCAGTTTTTATATTTAGGTTTCCCTCTGTTCTCTCCTATATAGATAGATGAATTTGGAACTCTAAATTCAAAATGGTTTGTAGTAGCTCTTTGAAACTTGACAAAATAAAGGAGTTCTCAGTTTTGTCTCTATGGTTTGTTTCCTCTTCAAGTAGCCCTAGGCACAGACTGTGGAAAGCACTTTCATTGAGATTGGTTGCCAAGCTTCTAAGAAATAACGAGTTTCCGAAATACCAGCAAATATTTTTTCACCCAATCTTGATGATACATGGTGCTAATGGTCAGTACACAAATCCCACTTGGCTCACCATATTTTGTTCTTCTAGGTTGAAGCGTTCGTCTACAGTAGCAGTTTTTATATTTAGGTTTCCCCCTGCTCTCTCCTATATTGATAGATGAATTTGGAACTCTAAATCCAACATGGTTTGCAGTAGCTCTTTGAAACTTGACAAAATAAAGGAGTTCTCAGATTTGTCTCTATGGTTTGCTTCCTCTTCAAGTAGCCCTAGGCACAGACTGTGGAAAAGCACTTTCACTGAGAGGGGTTGCCAAGCTTGTAAGAAATAACGAGTTTCCGAAATATACAGCAAATATTTTTTCACCCAAATTTGATGATTCTTGGTGGTAATGATCAGTACACAAATCCCACTTGGCTCACCAAATTTTGTTCTTCTAGGTTGAAGCGTTCGTCTACAGTAGCAGTTTTTATATTTAGGTTTCCCTCAGTTCTCTCCCATATAGATAGATGAATTTGGAACTCTAAATCCAACATGGTTTGTAGTAGCTCTTTGAAACTTGACAAAATAAAGGAGTTCTCAGTTTTGTCTCTATGGTTTGTTTTTTCTTCAAGTAGCCCTAGGCACAGACTGTGGAAAGCACTTTCATTGAGAGGGGTTGCCAAGCTTCTAAGAAATAACGAGTTTCCGAAATACCAGCAAATATTTTTTCACCCAATCTTGATGATACTTGGTGGTAATGATCAGTACACAAATCCCACTTGGCTCACCAAATTTTTTCTTCTAGGTTGAAACGTTCGTCTACAGTAGCAGTTTTTATATTTAGGTTTCCCTCTGTTCTCTCCCATATAGATAGATGAATTTGGAACTCTAAATCCAACATGGTTTGTAGTAGCTCTTTGAAACTTGACAAAATAAAGGAGTTCTCAGATTTGTCTCTATGGTTTGTTTCCTCTTCAAGTAGCCCTAGGCACAGACTGTGGAAAAGCACTTTCATTGAGAGCGGCTGCCAAGCTTCTAAGAAATAACGAGTTTCCGAAATACCAGCACATATTTTTTCACCCAAACTTGATGATTCTTGGTGGTAATGATCAGTACACAAATCCCACATGGCTCACCAAATTTAGTTCTTCTAGGTTGAAGCGTTCGTGTACAGTAGCAGTTTTTATATTTAGGTTTCCCTCTGTTCTCTCCTATACAGAGAGATGAATTTGGAACTCTAAATCCAACATGGTTTGTAGTAGCTCTTTGAAACTTGACAAAATAAAGGAGTTCTCAGTTTTGTCGCTATGGTTTGTTTCCTCTTCAAGTAGCCCTAGGCACAGACTGTGGAAAAGCACTTTCATTGAGAGGGGTTCCCAAGCTTCTAAGAAATAACGAGTTTCCGAAATACCAGCAAATATTTTTTGACCCAATCTTGATGATACTTGGTGGTCATGATCAGTACACAAATCCCACTTGGCTCACCAAATTTTGTTCTTCTAGGTTGAAGCATTCGTCTACAGTAGCAGTTTTTATATTTAGGTTTCACTCTGTTCTCTCCTATATAGATAGATGAATTTGGAACTCTAAATCCAACATGGTTTGTAGTAGCTCTTGAAACTTGGCAAAATAAAGGAGTTCTCAGTTTTGTCTCTATGCTTTCTTATCTTTTAAATTAGCCCTAGGCACAGACTGTTGAAAGCACTTTCATTGAGATGGGTTGTCAAGCTTCTAAGAAATAACGAGTTTCCGAAATACCAGCAAATATTTTTCACACAATCTTGTTGATACTTGGTGGTAATGATTAGTACACAAATCCCACTTGGCTCACCAAATTTTGTTCTTCTAGGTTGAAGCGTTCATCTATAGTAGCAGTTTTTATATTTAGGTTTCTCTCTGTTCTCTCCTATATAGATAGATGAATTTGGAACTCTAAATCCAACATGGTTTGTAGTAGCTCTTTGAAACTTGACAAAATAAAGGAGTTCTCAGATTTGTCTCTATGGTTTGTTTCCTCTTCAAGTAGCCCTAGGCACAGACTGTGGAAAAGCACTTTCATTGAGAGCGGCTGCCAAGCTTCTAAGAAATAACGAGTTTCCGAAATACCAGCACATATTTTTTCACCCAAACTTGATGATTCTTGGTGGTAATGATCAGTACACAAATCCCACATGGCTCACAAAATTTAGTTCTTCTAGGTTGAAGCGTTCGTGTACAGTAGCAGTTTTTATATTTAGGTTTCCCTCTGTTCTCTCCTATACAGATAGATGAATTTGGAACTCTAAATCCAACATGGTTTGTAGTAGCTCTTTGAAACTTGACAAAATAAAGGAGTTCTCAGCTTTGTCTCTATGGTTTGTTTCCTCTTCAAGTAGCTCTAGGCACAGACTGTGGAAAGCACTTTCATTGAGATTGGTTGCCAAGCTTCTAAGAAATAACGAGTTTCGAAATACGAGCAAATATTTTTCACACAATCTTGTTGATACTTGGTGGTAATGATCAATACACAAATCTCACTTGGCTCACCAAATTTTGTCCTTCTAGGTTGAAGCGTTCGTGTACAGTAGCAGTTTTTATATTTAGGTTTCCCTCTGTTCTCTCCTATACAGATAGATGAATTTAGAACTCTAAATCCAACATGGTTTGTAGTAGCTCTTTGAAACTTGACAAAATAAAGGAGTTCGCAGTTTTGTCTCTCTGGTTTGTTTCCTCTTCATGTAGCCCTAGGAACAGACTGTGGAAAAGCACTTTCATTGAGATGGGTTGCCAAGCTTCTAAGAAATATCGAGTTTCCGAAATACCAGCAAATATTTTTTGACCCAAACTTGATGATACTTGGTGGTAATTATCAGCACACAAATCCCACTTGGCTAATCAATTTTTGTTCATCTAGGATGAAGCATTCGTGTACAGTAGCAGTTTTTATATTTAGGTTTCCCTCTGTTCTCTCCTATATAGATAGATGAATTTGGAACTCTAAATCCAACATGGTTTGTAGTAGCTCTTTGAAACTTGACAAAATAAAGGAGTTCTCAGTTTTGTCTCTATGGTTTGTTTCCTCTTTAAGTAGCCCTAGGCACAGACTGTGGAAAAGCACTTTCATTGAGAGGGGTTGCCAAGCTTCTAAGAAATTACGAGTTTCCGAAATACCAGCAAATATTTTTTCACCCAATCTTGATGATACTTGGTGGTAGTGATCAGTACACAAATCGCACTTGCCTCACCAAATTTTGTCCTTCTAGGTTGAAGCATTCGTCTACAGTAGCAGTTTTTATATTTAGGTTTCTCTCTGTTCTCTCCTATATAGATAGATGAATTTGGAACTCTAAATCCTACATGGTTTGTAGTAGCTCTTTGAAACTTGACAAAATAAAGGAGTTCTCAGATTTGTCTCTATGGTTTGTTTCCTCTTCAAGTAGCCCTAGGCACAGACTGTGGAAAAGCACTTTCATTGAAAGAGATTGCAAAGGTTCCAAGAAATTACGAGTTTCCAAAATACCAGCAAATATTTTTTCACCCAATCTTGATGGTACTTGGTGGTAATGATCAGTACACAAATTCCACTTGGCTCACCAAATTTTGTTCTTCTAGGTTGAAGCGTTCGTCTACAGTAGCAGTTTTTATATTTAGGTTTCTCTCTGTTCTCTCCTATATAGATAGATGAATTTGGAACTCTAAATCCAACATGGTTTGTAGTAGCTCTTTGAAACTTGACAAAATAAAGGAGTTCTCTGTTTTGTCTCTATGGTTTGTTTCCTCTTCAAGTAGCCCTAGGCACAGACCTTGGAAAAGCGCTTTCATTGAGAGGCGTTGCCAAGCTTCTAAGAAATAACGAGTTTCCGAAATACCAGCAAATATTTTTTCACCCAAATTTGATGCTTCTTGGTGGTAATGATCAGTATACAAATCCCACTTGGATCAAGAAATTTTGTTCTTCTAGTTTGAAGCTTTCGTATACAGTAGCAGTTTTTATATTTAGGTTTCCCTCTGTTCTCTCCTATATAGATAGATGAATTTGGAACAATAGATCCAACATGGTTTGTAGTAGCTCTTTGAAACTTGACAAAATAAAGGAGTTCTCAGTTTTGTCTCTATGGATTGTTTCCTCTTCAAGTAGCCCTAGGCACAGAGTGTGGAAAGCACTTTCATTGAGATGGGTTGCCAAGCTTCTAAGAAATAACCCTTTTCCGAAATACCAGCAAATATTTTTTCACACAATCTTGTTGATACTTGGTGGTAATGATCAGTACACAAATCCCACTTGGCTCAACAAATTTAGTTCTTCTAGGTTGAAGCGCTCGTGTACAGTAGCAGTTTTTATATTTAGGTTTCCCTCTGTTCTCTCCTATATAGATAGATGAATTTGGAACTCTAAATCCAACATGGTTTGTAGTAACTCTTTGAATCATGACAAAATAAACGAGGGCTCAGATTTGCCTCTATGGTTTGTTTCATCTTCATGTATACCTAGGCACAGACTGTGGAAAAGCACTTTCATTGAGAGGGGTTGCCAAGCTTCTAAGAAATAACGAGTTTCCGAAATACCAGCAAATATTTTTTCACCCAAATTTGATGATTCTTGGTGGTGGCTCAAGAAATTTTGTTCTTCTAGTTTGAAGCTTTCTTCTACAGTAGCAGTTTTTATATTTAGGTTTAGCTCTCTTCTCTCCTATATAGATAGATGAATTTGGAACTCTAAATCCAACATGGTTTGTTGTAGCTCTTTGAAACTTGACAAAATAAAGGAGTTCTCAGATTTGTCTCTATGGTTTGCTTCCTCTTCAAGTAGCCCTAGGCAAAGACTTTGGAATAGCACTTTCATTGAGAGGGGTTGCCAAGCTTCTAAGAAATAACGAGTTTCCGAAATACCAGCAAATATTTTTTCACCCAATCTTGATGATACTTGGTGGTAATGATCAGTACACAAATCCCACTTGGCTCACGAAATTTTGTTCTTCTAGTTTGAAGCTTTCGTCTACAGTAGCAATTTTTATATTTAGGTTTCCCTCTGTTCTCTCCTATATACATAGATGAATTTAAAACTGTAAATCCAACATGGTTTGTAGTAGCTCTTTGAAACTTGACAAAATAAAGGAGTTCTCAGATTTGCCTCTATGGTTTTGTTTCCTCTTCAAGTAGCCCTAGGCACACTGTGGAAAGCACTTTCATTGAGAGGGGTTGACAAGCCTCTACGAAATAACGAGTTTCCGAAATACCAGCAAATATTTTTTCACCCAATCTTGATGATACTTGGTGGTCATGATCAGTACACAAATCCCACATGGCTCACCAAATTTTGTTCTTCTAGGTTGAAGCGTTCGTCTACAGTAGCAGTTTTTATATTTAGGTTTCTCTCTGTTCTCTCCCATATAGATACATGAATTTGGAACTCTAAATCTAACATGGTTTGTAGTAGCTCTTTGAAACTTGACAAAATAAAGGAGTTCTCAGTTTTGTCTCTATGATTTGTTTCCTCTTCAAGTAGCCGTAGGCACAGACTGTGGAAAAGCACTTTGATTGAGAGGGGTTGCCAAGCTTCTAAGAAATTACGAGTTTCCGAAACACCAGCAAATATTTTTTCACCCAATCTTGATGATACTTGGTGGTCATGATCAGTACACAAATCCCACTTGGCTCACCAAATTTTGTTCTTCTAGGTTGAAGCGTTCGTCTACAGTAGCAGTTTTTATATTTAGGTTTCACTCTGATCTCTCATATATAGATAGATGAATTTGGAACTCTAAATCCCACATGGTGTTTAGTAGCTCTTTGAAACTTGACAAAAAAAAGGAGTTCTCAGTTTTGTCTCTATGGTTTGTTTCCTCTTCGAGTAGCCCTAGGCACAGACCTTGGAAAAGCACTTTCATTGAAAGGGGTTGCCATGCTTCTAAGAAATAACGGATTTCCGAAATACCAGCAAATATTTTTTCACCCAAATTTGATGATTCTTGGTGGTAATGATCAGTACACAAATCCCACTTGGCTCACGAAATTTTGTTCTACTAGTTTGAAGCTTTCGTCTTCAGTAGCAGTTTTTATATTTAGGTTTCCCTCTGTTCTCTCCTATATAGATAGATGAATTTGGAACTCTAAATCCAACATGGTTTGTAGTAGCTCTTTGAAACTTGATAAAATAAAGGAGTTCTCAGATTTGTTTCTGTGGTTTGTTTCCTCTTCAAGTAGCCCTAGGCACAGACTTTGGAATAGCACTTTCATTGAGAGGGGTTGCCAAGCTTCTAAGAAATAACGATTTTCCGAAATACCAGCAAATATTTTTTCACCCAATCTTGATGATACTTGGTGGTAATGATCAGTACACAAATCCCACTTGGCTTACCAAATTTTGTTCTTCTAGGTTGAAGCATTCATCTACAGTAGCAGTTTTTATATTTAGGTTTCTCTCTGTTCTCTCCTATATAGATAGATTAATTTGGAACTCTAAATCCAACATGGTTTGTAGTAGCTCTTCGAAACTTGACAAAATAAAGGAGTTCTCAGATTTGTCTCTATCGTTTGTTTCCTCTTCAAGTAGCCCTAGGCACAGACTGTGGAAAAGCACTTTCATTGAGAGGGGTTGCCAAGCTTCTAAGAAATAACGATTTTCTGAAATACCAGCAAATATTTTTTCACCCAATCTTGATGATACTTGTTGCTAATGATCAGTACACAAATCCCACTTGGCTCACCAAATTTAGTTCTTCTAGGTTGAAGCGTTCGTGTACAGTAGCAGTTTTTATATTTAGGTTTCCCTGTGTTCTCTCCTATACAGATAGATGAATTTGGAACTCTAAATCCAACATGGTTTGTAGTAGCTCTTTGAAACTTGACAAAATAAAGGAGTTCTCCGTTTTGTCTCTATGGTTTGTTTCCTCTTCAAGTAGCCCTAGGCACAGACTGTGGAAAAGCACTTTCATTGAGAGGGGTTGCCAAGCTTCTAAGAAATTACGAGTTTCCGAAATACAAGCAAATATTTTTTCACCCAATCTTGATGATACTTGGTGGTAATGATCAGTACACAAATCCCACTTGGCTCACCAATTTTGTTCTTCTAGGTTGAAGCGTTCGTCTACAGTAGCAGTTTTTATATTTAGGATTCCCTCTGTTCTCTCCTATATAGAAAGATGAATTTGGAACTCTAAATCCAACATGGTTTGTAGTAGCTCTTTGAAACTTGACAAAATAAAGGAGTTCTCAGTATTGTCTCTATGGTTTCTTTCCTCTTCAAGTAGCCCTAGGCACAGACTGTGGAAAACCACTTTCATTGAGAGGGGTTCCCAAGCTTCTAAGAAATAACGAGTTTCCGAAATACCAGCAAATATTTTTTCACCCAATCTTGATGATACTTGGTGGTCATGATCAGTACACAAATCCCACTTGGCTCACCAAATTTTGTTCTTCTAGGTTGAAGCGTTCGTGTACAGTAGCAGTTTTTATATTTAGGTTTCCCTGTGTTCTCTCCTATACAGATAGATGAATTTGGAACTCTAAATCCAACATGGTTTGTAGTAGCTCTTTGAAACTTGACAAAATAAAGGAGTTCTCCGTTTTGTCTCTATGGTTTTTTTCCTCTTCAAGTAGCCCTAGGCACAGACTCTGGAAAGCACTTTCATTGGGAGGGGTAGCCAAGCTTCTACGAAATAACGAGTTTCCGAAATACCAGCAAATATTTTTTCACCCAATCTTGATGATACTTGGTGGTAATGATCAGTACACAAGTCCCACTTGGCTCACCAAATTTTGTTCTTCTAGGTTGAAGCGTTCGTGTACAGTAGCAGTTTTTATATTTAGGTTTCCCTCTGTTCTCTCCCATATAGATAGATGAATTTAGAACTCTAAATCCAACATGGTTTGTAGTAACTCTTTGAAACTTGACAAAATAAAGGAGTTCTCAGTTTTGTCTCTATGGTTTGTTTCCTCTTCAAGTAGCCCTAGGCACAGACTGTGGAAAAGCACTTTCATTGAGAGGGGTTGCCAAGCTTCTAAGAAATTACGAGTTTCCGAAATACCAGCAAATATTTTTTCACCCAATCTTGATGATACTTAGTGGTAATGATCAGTACACAAATCCCACTTGGCTCACCAATTTTGTTCTTCTAGGTTGAAGCGTTCGTCTACAGTAGCAGTTTTTATATTTAGGATTCCCTCTGTTCTCTCCTATATAGAAAGATGAATTTGGAACTCTAAATCCATCATGGTTTGTAGCAGCTTTTTGAAACTTGACAAAATAAAGGAGTTCTCAGTTTTGTCGCTATGGTTTGTTTCCTCTTCAAGTAGCCCCAGGCACAGACTGTGGAAAAGCACTTTCATTGAGAGGCGTTCCCAAGCTTCTAAGAAATAACGAGTTTCCGAAATACCAGCAAATATTTTTTCACCCAATCTTGATGATACTTGGTGGTAATGATCAGTACACAAATCCCACTTGGCTCACCAAATTTTGTTCTTCTAGGTTGAAGCGTTCGTCTACAGTAGCAGTTTTTATATTTAGGTTTCACTCTGTTCTCTCATATATAGATAGATGAATTTGGAAATCTAAATCCAACATGGTTTGTAGTAGCTCTTTGAAACTTGACAAAATAAAGTAGTTCTCAGTTTTGTCTCTATGGTTTGTTTCCTCTTCAAGTAGCCCTAGGCACAGACTGTGGAAAAGCACTTTCATTGAGATGGGTTGCCAAGCTTCTAAGAAATAACGAGTTTCCGAAATACCAGCAAATATTTTTTCACACAATCTTGTTAATACTTGGAGGTAATGATCAGTACACAAATCCCACTTGGCTCAACCAATTTTGTTCTTCTAGGTTGAAGCGTTCGTCTACAGTAGCAGTTTTTATATTTAGGTTTCTCTCTGTTCTCTCCAATATAGATAGATGAATTTGGAACTCTAAATCCAAAATGGTTTGTAGTAGCTCTTTGAAACTTGACAAAATAAAGGAGGTCTCAGATTTCCTCTATGGTTTGTTTATTCTTCAAGTAGCCCAAGCACAGACTGTGGAAAATCACTTTCATTGAGAGGGGTTGCCAAGCTTCTAAGAAATAACGAGTTTCCGAAATACCAGCAAATATTTTTTCACCCAATCTTGATGATACTTGGTGGTAATGATCAGTACACAAATCCCACTTGGCTTACAAAATTTTGTTCTTCTAGGTTGAAGCATTCGTCTACAGTAGCAGTTTTTATATTTAGGTTTCCCTCTGTTCTCTCCGATATAGATAGATGAATTTGGAACTCTAAATCCAACATGGTTTGTAGTAGCTCTTTGAAACATGACAAAATAAAGGAGTTCTCAGTTTTGTCGCTATGGTTTGTTTCCTCTTCAAGTAGCCCTAGGCACAGACTGTGGAAAAGCACTTTCATTGAGAGGGGTTCCCAAGCTTCTAAGAAATTACGAGTTTCCGAAATACCAGCAAATATTTTTTCACCCAATCTTGATGATACTTGGTGCTAATGATCAGTACACAAATCCCACTTGGCTCACCAAATTTTGTTCTTCTAGGTTGAAGCGTTCGTCTACAGTAGCAGTTTTTATATTTAGGTTTCACTCTGTTCTCTCATATATAGATAGATGAATTTGGAACTCTAAATCCAACATGGTTTGTAGTAGCTCATTGAAACTTGACAAAATAAAGGAGTTCTCAGTTTTGTCTCTATGGATTGTTTCCTCTTCAAGTAGCCCTAGGCACAGACTGTGGAAAGCACTTTCATTGAGATGGGTTGCCAAGCTTCTAAGAAATAACGAGTTTCCGAAATACCAGCAAATATTTTTTCACCCAATCTTGTTGATACTTGGTGGTCATGATCAGTACACAAAACCCACTTGGCTCACCAAATTTAGTTCTTCTAGGTTGAAGCGTTCATGTACAGTAGCAGTTTTTATATTTAGGTTTCCCTCTGTTCTCTCCTATATAGATAGATGAATTTGGAACTCTAAATCCATCATGGTTTGTAGTAGCTTGTTGAAACTTGACAAAATAAAGGAGTTCTCAGATTTGTCTCTATGGTTTGTTTCCTCTCCAAGTAGCCCTGGGCTCAGACTGTGGAAAAGCACTTTCATTGAGAGGGGTTGCCAAGCTTCTAAGAAATAACGATTTTCCGAAATACCAGCAAATATTTTTTCACCCAATCTTGATGATACTTGTTGCTAATGATCAGTACACAAATCCCACTTGGCTCACCAAATTTAGTTCTTCTAGGTTGAAGCGTTCGTGTACAGTAGCAGTTTTTATATTTAGGTTTCCCTGTGTTCTCTCCTATACAGATAGATGAATTTGGAACTCTAAATCCAACATGGTTTGTAGTAGCTCTTTGAAACTTGACAAAATAAAGGAGTTCTCAGTTTTGTCTCTATGGTTTGTTTCCTCTTAAAGTAGCCCTAGGCACAGACTGTGGAAAGCACTTTCATTGAGAGGGGTTGCCAAGCTTCTAAGAAATAAAGGGTTTCCGAAATACCAGCAAATATTTTTTCACACAATCTTGTTGATACTTGGTGGTAATGATCAGTACACAAATCCCACTTGGCTCACCAAATTTAGTTCTTCTAGGTTGAAGCGTTCGTGTACAGTAGCAGTTTTTATATTTAGGTTTTCCTGTGTTCTCTCCTATACAGATAGATGAATTTGGAACTCTAAATCCAACATGGTTTGTAGTAGCTCTTTGAAACTTGACAAAATAAAGGAGTTCTCAGATTTATCTCTATGGTTTGTTTCCTCTTCAAGTAGCCCTAGGCACAGACTGTGGAAAAGCACTTTCATTGAGAGGGGTTGCCAAGCTTCTAAGAAATAACGATTTTCCGAAATACCAGCAAATATTTTTTCACCCAATCTTGATGATACTTCTTGCTAATGATCAGTACACAAATCCCACTTGGCTCACCAAATTTAGTTCTTCTAGTTTGAAGCGTTCGTGTACAGTAGCAGTTTTTATATTTAGGTTTCTCTGTGTTCTCTCCTATACAGATAGATGAATTTGGAACTCTAAATCCAACATGGTTTGTAGTAGCTCTTTGAAACTTGACAAAATAAAGGAGTTCTCCGTTTTGTCTCTATGGTTTGTTTCCTCTTCAAGTAGCCCTAGGCACAGACTGTGGAAAGCACTTTCATTGAGAGGGGTTGCCAAGCTTCTACGAAATAACGAGTTTCCGAAATACCAGCAAATATTTTTTCACCCAATCTTGAGGATACTTGGTGGTAATGATCAGTACAAAAATCCCACTTGGCTCACCAAATTTTGTTCTTCTAGGTTGAAGCGTTCGTCTCCAGTAGCAGTTTTTATATTTAGGTTTCCCTCTGTTCTCTCCCATATAGATAGATAAATTTGGAACTCTAAATCCAACATGGTTTGTAGTAGCTCTTTGACACTTGACAAAATAAAGGAGTTCTCAGTTTTGTCTCTATGGTTTGTTTCCTCTTCAAGTAGCCCTAGGCACAGACTGTGGAAAAGCACTTTCATTGAGAGGGGTTTCCAAGCTTCTAAGAAATTACGAGTTTCCGAAATACCAGCAAATATTTTTTCACCCAATCTTGATGATACTTGGTGCTAATGATCAGTACACAAATCCCACTTGGCTCACCAAATTTTGTTCTTCTAGGTTGAAGCGTTCGTCTACAGTAGCAGTTTTTATATTTAGGTTTCACTCTGTTCTCTCCTATATAGAAAGATGAATTTGGAACTCTAAATCCAACATGGTGTGTAGTAGCTCCTTGAAACTTGACAAAATAAAGGAGTTCTCAGTTTTTTCGCTATGGTTTGTTTCCTCTTCAAGTAGCCCTAGGCACAGACTGTGGAAAAGCACTTTCATTGAGAGGGGTTCCCAAGCTTCTAAGAAATAACGAGTTTCCGAAATACCAGCAAATATTTTTTCACCCAATCTTGATGATACTTGGTGGTCATGATCAGTACACAAATCCCACTAGGCTCACCAAATTTTGTTCTTCTAGGTTGAAGCGTTCATGTACAGTAGCAGTTTTTATATTTAGGTTTCCCTCTGTTCTCTCCTATATAGATAGATGAATTTGGAACTCTAAATCCATCATGGTTTGTAGTAGCTCATTGAAACTTGACAAAATAAAGGAGTTCTCCGTTTTGTCTCTATGGATTGTTTCCTCTTCAAGTAGCCCTAGGCACAGACTGTGGAAAGCACTTTCATTGAGAGGGGTTGCCAAGCTTCTAAGAAATAACGAGTTTCCGAAATTCCAGCAAATATTTTTTCACCCAATCTTGATGATACTTGGTGGTAATGATCAGTACACAAATCCCACTTGGCTCACCAAATTTTGTTCTTCTAGGTTGAAGCGTTCGTCTACAGTAGCAGTTTTTATATTTAGGTTTTCCTCTGTTCTCTCCCATATAGATAGATGAATTTGGAACTCTAAATCCAACATGGTTTGTAGTAGCTCTTTGAAACTTGACAAAATAAAGGAGTTCTCAGTTTTGTCTCTATGGTTTGTTTCCTCTTCAAGTAGCCCTAGGCACAGACTGTGGAAAACCACTTTCATTGAGAGTGGTTGCCAAGCTTCTAAGAAATTACGAGTTTCCGAAATACCAGCAAATATTATTTCACCCAATCTTGATGATACTTGGTGCTAATGATCAGTACACAAATCCCACTTGGCTCACCAATTTTGTTCTTCTAGGTTGAAGCGTTCGTCTACAGTAGCAGTTTTTATATTTAGGATTCCCTCTGTTCTCTCCTATATAGAAAGATGAATTTGGAACTCTAAATCCAACATGGTTTGTAGTAGCTCTTTGAAACTTGACAAAATAAAGGAGTTCTCAGTTTTGTCGCTATGGTTTGTTTCCTCTTCAAGTAGCCCCAGGCACAGACTGTGGAAAAGCACTTTCATTGAGAGGGGTTCCCAAGCTTCTAAGAAATAACGCGTTTCCGAAATACCAGCAAATATTTTTTCACCCAATCTTGATGATACTTGGTGGTAATGATCAGTACACAAATCCCACTTGGCTCCCCAAATTTTGTTCTTCTAGGTTGAAGCGTTCATCTACAGTAGCAGTTTTTATATTTAGGTTTCACTCTGTTCTCTCATATATAGATAGATGAATTTGGAACTCTAAATCCAACATGGTTTGTAGTAGCTCTTTGAAACTTGACAAAATAAAGGAGGTCTCAGATTTCCTCTATAGTTTGTTTCCTCTTCAAGTAGCCCTAGGCACAGACTGTGGAAAAGCACTTTCATTGAGAGGGGTTGCCAAGCTTCTAAGAAATAACGAGTTTCCGAAATACCAGCAAATATTTTTTCAACCAATCTTGATGATACTTGGTGGTAATGATCAGTACACAAATCCCACTTGGCTTACAAAATTTTGTTCTTCTAGGTTGAAGCATTCGTCTACAGTAGCAGTTTTTATATTTAGGATTCCCTCTGTTCTCTCCTATATAGATAGATGAATTTGGAACTCTAAATCCAACATGGTTTGTAGTAGCTCTTTGAAACTTGACAAAATAAAGGAGTTCTCAGATTTGTCTCTATGGTTTGTTTCCTCTTCAAGTAGCCCTAGGCACAGACTGTGGAAAAGCACTTTCATTGAGAGGGGTTGCCAAGCTTCTAAGATATAACGAGTTTCCGAAATACCAGCAAATATTTTTTCACCCAATCGTGATGATACTTGGTGGTAATGATCAGTACACAAATCCCACTTGGCTCACCAAATTTTGTTCTTCTAGGTTGAAGCGTTCGTCTACAGTAGCAGTTTTTATATTTAGGTTTCCCTCTGTTCTCTCCTATATAGAAAGATGAATTTGGAACTCTAAATCCAACATGGTTTGTAGTAGCTCTTTGAAACTTTACAAAATAAAGGAGTTCTCAGTTTTGTCTCTATGGTTTGTTTCCTCTTAAAGTAGCCCTAGGCACAGACTGTGGAAAGCACATTCATTGAGATGGGTTGCCAAGCTTCTAAGAAATAAAGGGTTTCCGAAATACCAGCAAATATTTTTTCACACAATCTTGTTGATACTTGGTGGTAATGATCAGTACACAAATCCCACTTGGCTCACCAAATTTTGGTGTTCTAGGTTGAAGCGTTCGTCTACAGTAGCAGTTTTTATATTTAGATTTCTCTCTGTTCTCTCCTATATAGATAGATGAATTTGGAACTCTAAATCCAACATGGTTTGCAGTAGCTCTTTGAAACTTGACAAAATAAAGGAGTTCTCAGATTTGTCTCTATGGTTTGTTTCCTCATCAAGTAGCCCTAGGCACAGACTGTGGAAAAGCACTTTCATTGAGATGGGTTCCCAAGCTTCTAAGAAATAACGATTTTCCGAAATACCAGCAAATATTTTTTCACCCAATCTTGATGATACTTGGTGGTCATGATCAGTACACAAATCCCACTTGGCTCACCAAATTTTGTTCTTCTAGGTTGAAGCGTTCGTCTACAGTAGCAGTTTTTATATTTAGGGTTCCCTCTGTTCTCTCCTATATAGATAGATGAATTTGGAACTCTAAATCCAACATGGTTTGTAGTAGCTCTTTGAAACTTGACAAAATAAAGGAGTTCTCAGTTTTGTCTCTATGGTTTGTTTCCTCTTCAAGTAGCCCCAGGCACAGACTGTGGAAAAGCACTTTCATTGAGAGGGGTTCCCAAGCTTCTAAGAAATAACGAGTTTCCGAAATACCAGCAAATATTTTTTCACCCAATCTTGATGATACTTGGTGCTAATGGTCAGTACACAAATCCCACTTGGCTCACCAAATTTTGTTCTTCTAGGTTGAAGCGTTCGTCTACAGTAGCAGTTTTTATATTTAGGTTTCTCTCTGTTCTCTCCTATATAGATAGATGAATTTGGAACTCTAAATCCAACATGGTTTGTAGTAGCTCTTTGAAACTTGACAAAATAAAGGAGTTCTCAGTTTTGTCTCTATGGTTTGTTTCCTCTTCAAGTAGCCCTAGGCACAGACCTTGGAAAAGCACTTTCATTGAGAGGGGTTGTCAAGCTTCTAAGAAATAACGAGTTTCCGAAATACCAGCAAATATTTTTTCACCCACATTTGATGATTCTTGGTGGTAATGATCAGTACACAAATCCCACTTGGCTCACGAAATTTTGTTCTTCTAGTTTGAAGCTTTCGTCTACAGTAGCAGTTTTTATATTTAGGTTTCCCTCTGTTCTCTCCTATATAGATAGATAAATTTGGAACTCTAAATCCAACATGGTTTGTAGTAGCTCTTTGTAACTTGAGAAAATAAAGGAGTTCTCAGATTTGTCTCTGTGGTTTGTTTCCTCTTCAAGTAGCCCTAGGCACAGACTTTGGAATAGCACTTTCATTGAGAGGGGTTGCCAAGCTTCTAAGAAATAACGAGTTTCCGAAATACCAGCAAATATTTTTTCACCCAATCTTGATGATACTTGGTGGTAATGATCAGTACACAAATCCCACTTGGCTCACCAAATTTTGTTCTTCTAGGTTGAAGCGTTCGTCTACAGTAGCAGTTTTTATATTTCGGTTTCCCTCTGTTCTCTCCTATATAGATAGATGAATTTGGAACTCTAAATCCAACATGGTTTGTAGTAGCTCTTTGAAACTTGACAAAATAAAGGAGTTCTCAGTTTTGTCTCTATGGTTTGTTTCCTGTTAAAGTAGCCCTAGGCACAGACTGTGGAAAGCACTTTCATTGAGATGGGTTGCCAAGCTTCTAAGAAACAAAGGGTTTCCGAAATACCAGCAAATATTTTTTCATACAATCTTGTTGATACTTGGTGGTAATGATCAGTATACAAATCCCACTTGGCTCACCAAATTTTGGTGTTCTAGGTTGAAGCGTTCGTCTACAGTAGCAGTTTTTATATTTAGATTTCTCTCTGTTCTCTCCTATATAGATAGATGAATTTGGAACTCTAAATTCAACATGGTTTGCAGCAGCTTTTTGAAACTTGACAAAATAAAGGAGTTCTCAGATTTGTCTCTATGGTTTGTTTCCTCATCAAGTAGCCCTAGGCACAGACTGTGGAAAAGCACTTTCATTGAGAGGGGATCCCAAGCTTCTAAGAAATAACGAGTTTCCGAAATACCAGCAAATATTTTTTCACCCAATCTTGATGATACTTGGTGGTCATGATCAGTACACAAATACCACTTGGCTCACCAAATTTTGTTCTCCTAGTTTGAAGCGTTCGTCTACAGTAGCAGTTTTTATATTTAGGGTTCCCTCTGTTCTCTCCTATATAGAAAGATGAATTTGGAACTCTAAATCCAACATGGTTTGTAGTAGCTCTTTGAAACTTGTCAAAATAAAGGAGTTCTCAGTTTTGTCTCTATGGTTTGTTTCCTCTTCAAGTAGCCCCAGGCACAGACTGTGGAAAAGCACTTTCATTGAGAGGGGTTCCCAAGCTTCTAAGAAATAATGAGTTTCCGAAATACCAGCAAATATTTTTTCACCCAATCTTGATGATACTTGGTGCTAATGGTCAGTACACAAATCCCACTTGGCTCACCAAATTTTGTTCTTCTAGGTTGAAGCGTTCGTCTACAGTAGCAGTTTTTATATTTAGGTTTCCCTCTGCTCTCTCCTATATAGATAGATGAATTTGGAACTCTAAATCCAACATGGTTTGTAGTAGCTCTTTGAAACTTGACAAAATAAAGGAGTTCTCAGATTTGTCTCTATGGTTTGTTTCCTCTTCAAGTAGCCCTAGGCACAGACTGTGGAAAAGCACTTTCATTGAGAGGGGTTGCCAAGCTTCTAAGAAATAACGAGTTTCCGAAATACCAGCAAATATTTTTTCACCCAATTTGATGATACTTGGTGGTCATGATCAGTACACAAATCCCACTTGGCTCACCAAATTTTGTTCTTCTAGGTTGAAGCGTTCGTCTACAGTAGCAGTTTTTATATTTCGGTTTCTCTCTGTTCTCTCCTATATAGATAGATGAATTTGGAACTCTAAATCCAACATGGTTTGTAGTAGCTCTTTGAAACTTGACAAAATAAAGGAGTTCTCAGTTTTGTCTCTATGGTTTGTTTCCTCTTCAAGTAGCCCTAGGCACAGACCTTGGAAAAGCACTTTCATTGAGAGGGGTTGCCAAGCTTCTAAGAAATAACGAGTTTTCGAAATACCAGCAAATATTTTTTCACCCAAATTTGATGATTCTGGGTGGTAATGATCAGTACACAAATCCCACTTGGCTCACCAAATTTTGTTCTTCTAGTTTGAAGCTTTCGTCTACAGTAGCAGTTTTTATATTTAGGTTTCCCTCTGTTCTCTCCTATATAGATAGATGAATTTGGAACTCTAAATCCAACATGGTTTGTAGTAGCTCTTTGAAACTTGACAAAATAAAGGAGTTCTCAGATTTGTCTCTGTGGTTTGTTTCCTCTTCAAGTAGCCCTAGGCACAGACTTTGGAATAGCACTTTCATTGAGAGGGGTTGCCAAGCTTCTAAGAAATAACGAGTTTCCGAAATACCAGCAAATATTTTTTCACCCAATCTTGATGATACTTGGTGGTAATGATCAGTACACAAATCCCACTTGGCTTACCAAATTTTGTTCTTCTAGGTTGAAGCGTTCATCTACAGTAGCAGTTTTTATATTTAGGTTTCTCTCTGTTCTCTCCTATATAGATAGATGAATTTGGAACTCTAAATCCAACATGGTTTGTAGTAGCTCTTTGAAACTTGACAAAATAAAGGAGTTCTCAGATTTATCTCTATGGTTTGTTTCCTCTTTAAGTAGCCATAGACACAGACTGTGGAAAAGCACTTTCATTGAGAGGGGTTGCCAAGCTTCTAAGAAATAACGATTTTCCGAAATACCAGCAAATATTTTTTCACCCAATCTTGATGATACTTCTTGCTAATGATCAGTACACAAATCCCACTTGGCTCACCAAATTTAGTTCTTCTAGGTTGAAGCGTTCGTGTACAGTAGCAGTTTTTATATTTAGGTTTCCCTGTGTTCTCTCCTATACAGATAGATGAATTTGGAACTCTAAATCCAACATGGTTTGTAGTAGCTCTTTGAAACTTGACAAAATAAAGGAGTTCTCCGTTTTGTCTCTATGGTTTGTTTCCTCTTCAATTAGCCCTAGGCACAGACTGTGGAAAGCACTTTCATTGAGAGGGGTTTCCAAGCTTCTAAGAAATAACGAGTTTTCGAAATACCAGCAAATATTTTTTCACCCAATCTTGATGATACTTGGTGCTAATGATCAGTACACAAATCCCACTTGGCTCACCAAATTTAGTTCTTCTAGGTTGAAGCGTTCGTCTACAGTAGCAGTTTTTATATTTAGGTTTCCCTCTGTTCTCTCCTATATAGAAAGATGAATTTGGAACTCTAAATCCAACATGGTTTGTAGTAGCTCTTTGAAACTTGACAAAATAAAGGAGTTCTCCGTTTTGTCTCTATGGTTTGTTTCCTCTTCAAGTAGCCCTAGGCACAGACTGTGGAAAGCACTTTCATTGAGAGGGGTTGCCAAGCTTCTACGAAATAACGAGTTTCCGAAATACCAGCAAATATTTTTTCACCCAATCTTGATGATACTTGGTGGTAATGATCAGTACATAAATCCCACTTGGCTCACCAAATTTTGTTCTTCTAGGTTGAAGAGTTCTTCTCCAGTAGCAGTTTTTATATTTAGGTCCCTCTGTTCTCTCCCATATAGACAGATAAATTTGGAACTCTAAATCCAACATGGTTTGTAGTAGCTCTTTGACACTTGACAAAATAAAGGAGTTCTCAGTTTTGTCTCTATGGTTTGTTTCCTCTTCAAGTAGCCCTAGGCACAGACTGTGGAAAAGCACTTTCATTGAGAGGGGTTTCCAAGCTTCTAAGAAATTACGAGTTTCCGAAATACCAGCAAATATTTTTTCACCCAATCTTGATGATACTTGGTGCTAATGATCAGTACACAAATCCCACTTGGCTCACCAAATTTTGTTCTTCTAGGTTGAAGCGTTCGTCTACAGTAGCAGTTTTTATATTTAGGTTTCCCTCTGTTCTCTCCTATATAGAAAGATGAATTTGGAACTCTAAATCCAACATGGTGTGTAGTAGCTCCTTGAAACTTGACAAAATAAAGGAGTTCTCAGTTTTTTTGCTATGGTTTGTTTCCTCTTCAAGTAGCCCTAGGCACACTGTGGAAAAGCACTTTCATTGAGAGGGGTTCCCAAGCTTCTAAGAAATAACGAGTTTCCGAAATACCAGCAAATATTTTTTCACCCAATCTTGATGATACTTGGTGGTCATGATCAGTACACAAATCCCACTTGGCTCACCAAACTTTGTTCTTCTAGGTTGAAGCGTTCGTCTACAGTAGCAGTTTTTATATTTCGGTTTCTCTCTGTTCTCTCCTATATAGATAGATGAATTTGGAACTCTAAATCCAACATGGTTTGTAGTAGCTCTTTGAAACTTGACAAAATAAAGGAGTTCTCAGTTTTGTCTCTATGGTTTGTTTCCTCTTCAAGTAGCCCTAGGCACAGACCTTGGAAAAGCACTTTCATTGAGAGGGGTTGCCAAGCTTCTAAGAAATAACGAGTTTTCGAAATACCAGCAAATATTTTTTCAACCCAAATTTGATGATTCTTGGTGGTAATGATCAGTACACAAATCCCACTTGGCTCACGATATTTTGTTCTTCTAGTTTGAAGCTTTCGTCTACAGTAGCAGTTTTTATATTTAGGTTTCCCTCTGTTCTCTCCTATATAGATAGATGAATTTGGAACTCTAAATCCAACATGGTTTGTAGTAGCTCTTTGAAACTTGACAAAATAAAGGAGTTCTCAGATTTGTCTCTGTGGTTTGTTTCCTCTTCAAGTAGCCCTAGGTACAGACTTTGGAATAGCACTTTCATTGAGAGGGGTTGCCAAGCTTCTAAGAAATAACGAGTTTCCGAAATACCAGCAAATATTTTTTCACCCAATCTTGATGATACTTGGTGGTAATGATCAGTACACAAATCCCACTTGGCTTACCAAATTTTGTTCTTCTAGGTTGAAGCGTTCATCTACAGTAGCAGTTTTTATATTTAGGTTTCTCTCTGTTCTCTCCTAAATAGATAGATGATTTTGGAACTCTAAATCCAACATGGTTTGTAGTAGCTCTTTGAAACTTGACAAAATAAAGGAGTTCTCAGTTTTGTCTCTATGGTTTGTTTCCTCTTCAAGTAGCCCTAGGCACAGACCTTGGAAAAGCACTTTCATTGAGAGGGGTTGCCAAGCTTCTAAGAAATAACGAGTTTTCAAAAACCAGCAAATATTTTTTCACCCAAATTTGATGATTCTGGGTGGTAATGATCAGTACACAAATCCCACTTGGCTCACCAAATTTTGTTCTTCTAGTTTGAAGCTTTCGTCTACAGTAGCAGTTTTTATATTTAGGTTTCCCTCTGTTCTCTCCTATATAGATAGATGAATTTGGAACTCTAAATCCAACATGGTTTGTAGTAGCTCTTTGAAACTTGACAAAATAAAGGAGTTCTCAGATTTGTCTCTGTGGTTTGTTTCCTCTTCAAGTAGCCCTAGGCACAGACTTTGGAATAGCACTTTCATTGAGAGGGGTTGCCAAGCTTCTAAGAAATAACGAGTTTCCGAAATACCAGCAAATATTTTTTCACCCAATCTTGATGATACTTGGTGGTAATGATCAGTACACAAATCCCACTTGGCTTACCAAATTTTGTTCTTCTAGGTTGAAGCGTTCATCTACAGTAGCAGTTTTTATATTTAGGTTTCTCTCTGTTCTCTCCTATATAGATAGATGAATTTGGAACTCTAAATCCAACATGGTTTGTAGTAGCTCTTTGAAACTTGACAAAATAAAGGAGTTCTCAGATTTATCTCTATGGTTTGTTTCCTCTTTAAGTAGCCATAGACACAGACTGTGGAAAAGCACTTTCATTGAGAGGGGTTGCCAAGCTTCTAAGAAATAACGATTTTCCTGAAATACCAGCAAATATTTTTTCACCCAATCTTGATGATACTTCTTGCTAATGATCAGTACACAAATCCCACTTGGCTCACCAAATTTAGTTCTTCTAGGTTGAAGCGTTCGTGTACAGTAGCAGTTTTTATATTTAGGTTTCCCTGTGTTCTCTCCTATATAGATAGATGAATTTGGAACTCTAAATCCAACATGGTTTGTAGTAGCTCTTTGAAACTTGACAAAATAAAGGAGTTCTCCGTTTTGTCTCTATGGTTTGTTTCCTCTTCAAGTAGCCCTAGGCACAGACTGTGGAAAGCACTTTCATTGAGAGGGGTTTCCAAGCTTCTAAGAAATAACGAGTTTTCGAAATACCAGCAAATATTTTTTCACCCAATCTTGATGATACTTGGTGCTAATGATCAGTACACAAATCCCACTTGGCTCACCAAATTTAGTTCTTCTAGGTTGAAGCGTTCGTCTACAGTAGCAGTTTTTATATTTAGGTTTCCCTCTGTTCTCTCCTATATAGAAAGATGAATTTGGAACTCTAAATCCAACATGGTTTGTAGTAGCTCTTTGAAACTTGACAAAATAAAGGAGTTCTCCGTTTTGTCTCTATGGTTTGTTTCCTCTTCAAGTAGCCCTAGGCACAGACTGTGGAAAGCACTTTCATTGAGAGGGGTTTTGCCAAGCTTCTACGTAACGAGTTTCCGAAATACCAGCAAATATTTTTTCACCCAATCTTGATGATACTTGGTGGTAATGATCAGTACATAAATCCCACTTGGCTCACCAAATTTTGTTCTTCTAGGTTGAAGCGTTCGTCTCCAGTAGCAGTTTTTATATTTAGGTTTCCCTCTGTTCTCTCCCATATAGACAGATAAATTTGGAACTCTAAATCCAACATGGTTTGTAGTAGCTCTTTGACACTTGACAAAATAAAGGAGTTCTCAGTTTTGTCTCTATGGTTTGTTTCCTCTTCAAGTAGCCCTAGGCACAGACTGTGGAAAAGCACTTTCATTGAGAGGGGTTTCCAAGCTTCTAAGAAATTACGAGTTTCCGAAATACCAGCAAATATTTTTTCACCCAATCTTGATGATACTTGGTGCTAATGATCAGTACACAAATCCCACTTGGCTCACCAAATTTTGTTCTTCTAGGTTGAAGCGTTCGTCTACAGTAGCAGTTTTTATATTTAGGTTTCCCTCTGTTCTCTCCTATATAGAAAGATGAATTTGGAACTCTAAATCCAACATGGTGTGTAGTAGCTCCTTGAAACTTGACAAAATAAAGGAGTTCTCAGTTTTTTTGCTATGGTTTGTTTCCTCTTCAAGTAGCCCTAGGCACACTGTGGAAAAGCACTTTCATTGAGAGGGGTTCCCAAGCTTCTAAGAAATAACGAGTTTCCGAAATACCAGCAAATATTTTTTCACCCAATCTTGATGATACTTGGTGGTCATGATCAGTACACAAATCCCACTTGGCTCACCAAACTTTGTTCTTCTAGGTTGAAGCGTTCGTCTACAGTAGCAGTTTTTATATTTCGGTTTCTCTCTGTTCTCTCCTATATAGATAGATGAATTTGGAACTCTAAATCCAACATGGTTTGTAGTAGCTCTTTGAAACTTGACAAAATAAAGGAGTTCTCAGATTTGTCTCTGTGGTTTGTTTCCTCTTCAAGTAGCCCTAGGTACAGACTTTGGAATAGCACTTTCATTGAGAGGGGTTGCCAAGCTTCTAAGAAATAACGAGTTTCCGAAATACCAGCAAATATTTTTTCACCCAATCTTGATGATACTTGGTGGTAATGATCAGTACACAAATCCCACTTGGCTTACCAAATTTTGTTCTTCTAGGTTGAAGCGTTCATCTACAGTAGCAGTTTTTATATTTAGGTTTCTCTCTGTTCTCTCCTAAATAGATAGATGAATTTGGAACTCTAAATCCAACATGGTTTGTAGTAGCTCTTTGAAACTTGACAAAATAAAGGAGTTCTCAGTTTTGTCTCTATGGTTTGTTTCCTCTTCAAGTAGCCCTAGGCACAGACCTTGGAAAAGCACTTTCATTGAGAGGGGTTGCCAAGCTTCTAAGAAATAACGAGTTTTCAAAAACCAGCAAATATTTTTTCACCCAAATTTGATGATTCTGGGTGGTAATGATCAGTACACAAATCCCACTTGGCTCACCAAATTTTGTTCTTCTAGTTTGAAGCTTTCGTCTACAGTAGCAGTTTTTATATTTAGGTTTCCCTCTGTTCTCTCCTATATAGATAGATGAATTTGGAACTCTAAATCCAACATGGTTTGTAGTAGCTCTTTGAAACTTGACAAAATAAAGGAGTTCTCAGATTTGTCTCTGTGGTTTGTTTCCTCTTCAAGTAGCCCTAGGCACAGACTTTGGAATAGCACTTTCATTGAGAGGGGTTGCCAAGCTTCTAAGAAATAACGAGTTTCCGAAATACCAGCAAATATTTTTTCACCCAATCTTGATGATACTTGGTGGTAATGATCAGTACACAAATCCCACTTGGCTTACCAAATTTTGTTCTTCTAGGTTGAAGCGTTCATCTACAGTAGCAGTTTTTATATTTAGGTTTCTCTCTGTTCTCTCCTATATAGATAGATGAATTTGGAACTCTAAATCCAACATGGTTTGTAGTAGCTCTTTGAAACTTGACAAAATAAAGGAGTTCTCAGATTTATCTCTATGGTTTGTTTCCTCTTTAAGTAGCCATAGACACAGACTGTGGAAAAGCACTTTCATTGAGAGGGGTTGCCAAGCTTCTAAGAAATAACGATTTTCCGAAATACCAGCAAATATTTTTTCACCCAATCTTGATGATACTTCTTGCTAATGATCAGTACACAAATCCCACTTGGCTCACCAAATTTAGTTCTTCTAGGTTGAAGCGTTCGTGTACAGTAGCAGTTTTTATATTTAGGTTTCCCTGTGTTCTCTCCTATACAGATAGATGAATTTGGAACTCTAAATCCAACATGGTTTGTAGTAGCTCTTTGAAACTTGACAAAATAAAGGAGTTCTCCGTTTTGTCTCTATGGTTTGTTTCCTCTTCAAGTAGCCCTAGGCACAGACTGTGGAAAGCACTTTCATTGAGAGGGGTTTCCAAGCTTCTAAGAAATAACGAGTTTTCGAAATACCAGCAAATATTTTTTCACCCAATCTTGATGATACTTGGTGCTAATGATCAGTACACAAATCCCACTTGGCTCACCAAATTTAGTTCTTCTAGGTTGAAGCGTTCGTCTACAGTAGCAGTTTTTATATTTAGGTTTCCCTCTGTTCTCTCCTATATAGAAAGATGAATTTGGAACTCTAAATCCAACATGGTTTGTAGTAGCTCTTTGAAACTTGACAAAATAAAGGAGTTCTCCGTTTTGTCTCTATGGTTTGTTTCCTCTTCAAGTAGCCCTAGGCACAGACTGTGGAAAGCACTTTCATTGAGAGGGGTTGCCAAGCTTCTACGAAATAACGAGTTTCCGAAATACCAGCAAATATTTTTTCACCCAATCTTGATGATACTTGGTGGTAATGATCAGTACATAAATCCCACTTGGCTCACCAAATTTTGTTCTTCTAGGTTGAAGCGTTCGTCTCCAGTAGCAGTTTTTATATTTAGGTTTCCCTCTGTTCTCTCCCATATAGACAGATAAATTTGGAACTCTAAATCCAACATGGTTTTTAGTAGCTCTTTGACACTTGACAAAATAAAGGAGTTCTCAGTTTTGTCTCTATGGTTTGTTTCCTCTTCAAGTAGCCCTAGGCACAGACTGTGGAAAAGCACTTTCATTGAGAGGGGTTTCCAAGCTTCTAAGAAATTACGAGTTTCCGAAATACCAGCAAATATTTTTTCACCCAATCTTGATGATACTTGGTGCTAATGATCAGTACACAAATCCCACTTGGCTCACCAAATTTTGTTCTTCTAGGTTGAAGCGTTCGTCTACAGTAGCAGTTTTTATATTTAGGTTTCCCTCTGTTCTCTCCTATATAGAAAGATGAATTTGGAACTCTAAATCCAACATGGTGTGTAGTAGCTCCTTGAAACTTGACAAAATAAAGGAGTTCTCAGTTTTTTTGCTATGGTTTGTTTCCTCTTCAAGTAGCCCTAGGCACACTGTGGAAAAGCACTTTCATTGAGAGGGGTTCCCAAGCTTCTAAGAAATAACGAGTTTCCGAAATACCAGCAAATATTTTTTCACCCAATCTTGATGATACTTGGTGGTCATGATCAGTACACAAATCCCACTTGGCTCACCAAACTTTGTTCTTCTAGGTTGAAGCGTTCGTCTACAGTAGCAGTTTTTATATTTCGGTTTCTCTCTGTTCTCTCCTATATAGATAGATGAATTTGGAACTCTAAATCCAACATGGTTTGTAGTAGCTCTTTGAAACTTGACAAAATAAAGGAGTTCTCAGTTTTGTCTCTATGGTTTGTTTCCTCTTCAAGTAGCCCTAGGCACAGACCTTGGAAAAGCACTTTCATTGAGAGGGGTTGCCAAGCTTCTAAGAAATAACGAGTTTTCGAAATACCAGCAAATATTTTTTCACCCAAATTTGATGATTCTTGGTGGTAATGATCAGTACACAAATCCCACTTGGCTCACGATATTTTGTTCTTCTAGTTTGAAGCTTTCGTCTACAGTAGCAGTTTTTATATTTAGGTTTCCCTCTGTTCTCTCCTATATAGATAGATGAATTTGGAACTCTAAATCCAACATGGTTTGTAGTAGCTCTTTGAAACTTGACAAAATAAAGGAGTTCTCAGATTTGTCTCTGTGGTTTGTTTCCTCTTCAAGTAGCCCTAGGTACAGACTTTGGAATAGCACTTTCATTGAGAGGGGTTGCCAAGCTTCTAAGAAATAACGAGTTTCCGAAATACCAGCAAATATTTTTTCACCCAATCTTGATGATACTTGGTGGTAATGATCAGTACACAAATCCCACTTGGCTTACCAAATTTTGTTCTTCTAGGTTGAAGCGTTCATCTACAGTAGCAGTTTTTATATTTAGGTTTCTCTCTGTTCTCTCCTATATAGATAGATGAATTTGGAACTCTAAATCCAACATGGTTTGTAGTAGCTCTTTGAAACTTGACAAAATAAAGGAGTTCTCAGATTTATCTCTATGGTTTGTTTCCTCTTCAAGTAGCCCTAGGCACAGACTGTGGAAAAGCACTTTCATTGAGAGGGGTTGCCAAGCTTCTGAGAAATAACGATTTTCCGAAATACCAGCAAATATTTTTTCACCCAATCTTGATGATACTTCTTGCTAATGATCAGTACACAAATCCCACTTGGCTCACCAAATTTAGTTCTTCTAGGTTGAAGCGTTCGTGTACAGTAGCAGTTTTTATATTTAGGTTTCTCTGTGTTCTCTCCTATACAGATAGATGAATTTGGAACTCTAAATCCAACATGGTTTGTAGTAGCTCTTTGAAACTTGACAAAATAAAGGAATTCTCCGTTTTGTCTCTATGGTTTGTTTCCTCTTCAAGTAGCCCTAGGCACAGACTGTGGAAAGCACTTTCATTGAGAGGGGTTGCCAAGCTTCTACGAAATAACGAGTTTCCGAAATACCAGCAAATATTTTTTCACCCAATCTTGATGATACTTGGTGGTAATGATCAGTACCAAAATCCCACTTGGCTCACCAAATTTTGTTCTTCTAGGTTGAAGCGTTCGTCTCCAGTAGCAGTTTTTATATTTAGGTTTCCCTCTGTTCTCTCCCATATAGATAGATAAATTTGGAACTCTAAATCCAACATGGTTTGTAGTAGCTCTTTGACACTTGACAAAATAAAGGAGTTCTCAGTTTTGTCTCTATGGTTTGTTTCCTCTTCAAGTAGCCCTAGGCACAGACTGTGGAAAAGCACTTTCATTGAGAGGGGTTTCCAAGGTTCTAAGAAATTACGAGTTTCCGAAACACCAGCAAATATTTTTTCACCCAATCTTGATGATACTTGGTGCTAGTGATCAGTACACAAATCCCACTTGGCTCACCAAATTTTGTTCTTCTAGGTTGAAGCGTTCGTCTACAGTAGCAGTTTTTATATTTAGGTTTCACTCTGTTCTCTCCTATATAGAAAGATGAATTTGGAACTCTAAATCCAACATGGTTGTAGTAGCTCCTTGAAACTTGACAAAATAAAGGAGTTCTCAGTTTTTTCGCTATGGTTTGTTTCCTCTTCAAGTAGCCCTAGGCACAGACTGTGGAAAAGCACTTTCATTGAGAGGGGTTCCCAAGCTTCTAAGAAATAACGAGTTTCCGAAATACCAGCAAATATTTTTTCACCCAATCTTGATGATACTTGGTGGTCATGATCAGTACACAAATCCCACTAGGCTCACCAAATTTTGTTCTTCTAGGTTGAAGCGTTCGTCTACAGTAGCAGTTTTTATATTTAGGTTTCACTCTGTTCTCTCATATATAGATAGATGAATTTGGAACTCTAAATCCAACATGGTTTGTTGTAGCTCATTGAAACTTGACAAAATAAAGGAGTTCTCAGTTTTGTCTCTATGGATTGTTTCCTCTTCAAGTAGCCCTAGGCACAGACTGTGGAAAGCACTTTCATTGAGATGGGTTGCCAAGCTTCTAAGAAATAACGAGTTTCCGAAATACCAGCAAATATTTTTTCACACAATCTTGTTGATACTTGGTGGTCATGATCAGTACACAAAACCCACTTGGCTCACCAAATTTAGTTCTTCTAGGTTGAAGCGTTCATGTACAGTAGCAGTTTTTATATTTAGGTTTCCCTCTGTTCTCTCCTATATAGATAGATGAATTTGGAACTCTAAATCCATCATGGTTTGTAGTAGCTCATTGAAACTTGACAAAATAAAGGAGTTCTCCGTTTTGTCTCTATGGATTGTTTCCTCTTCAAGTAGCCCTAGGCACAGACTGTGGAAAGCACTTTCATTGAGAGGGGTTGCCAAGCTTCTAAGAAATAACGAGTTTCCGAAATTCCAGCAAATATTTTTTCACCCAATCTTGATGATACTTGGTGGTAATGATCAGTACACAAATCCCACTTGGCTCACCAAATTTTGTTCTTCTAGGTTGAAGCGTTCGTCTACAGTAGCAGTTTTTATATTTAGGTTTTCCTCTGTTCTCTCCCATATAGATAGATGAATTTAGAACTCTAAATCCAACATGGTTTGTAGTAGCTCTTTGAAACTTGACAAAATAAAGGAGTTCTCAGTTTTGTCTCTATGGTTTGTTTCCTCTTCAAGTAGCCCTAGGCACAGACTGTGGAAAACCACTTTCATTGAGAGGGGTTGCCAAGCTTCTAAGAAATTACGAGTTTCCGAAATACCAGCAAATATTATTTCACCCAATCTTGATGATACTTGGTGCTAATGAATCAGTACACAAATCCCACTTGGTCACCAATTTTGTTCTTCTAGGTTGAAGCGTTCGTCTACAGTAGCAGTTTTTATATTTAGGATTCCCTCTGTTCTCTCCTATATAGAAAGATGAATTTGGAACTCTAAATCCAACATGGTTTGTAGTAGCTCTTTGAAACTTGACAAAATAAAGGAGTTCTCAGTTTTGTCGCTATGGTTTGTTTCCTCTTCAAGTAGCCCCAGGCACAGACTGTGGAAAAGCACTTTCATTGAGAGGGGTTCCCAAGCTTCTAAGAAATAACGAGTTTCCGAAATACCAGCAAATATTTTTTCACCCAATCTTGATGATACTTGGTGGTAATGATCAGTACACAAATCCCACTTGGCTCCCCAAATTTTGTTCTTCTAGGTTGAAGCGTTCATCTACAGTTGCAGTTTTTATATTTAGGTTTCACTCTGTTCTCTCATATATAGATAGATGAATTTGGAACTCTAAATCCAACATGGTTTGTAGTAGCTCTTTGAAACTTGACAAAATAAAGTAGTTCTCAGTTTTGTCTCTATGGTTTGTTTCCTCTTCAAGTAGCCCTAGGCACAGACTGTGGAAAAGCACTTTCATTGAGATGGGTTGCCAAGCTTCTAAGAAATAACGAGTTTCCGAAATAGCAGCAAATATTTTTTCACACAATCTTGTTGATACTTGGAGGTAATGATCAGTACACAAATCCCACTTGGCTCACCAAATTTTGTTCTTCTAGGTTGAAGCGTTCGTCTACAGTAGCAGTTTTTATATTTAGGTTTCTCTCTGTTCTCTCCTATATAGATAGATGAATTTGGAACTCTAAATCCAACATGGTTTGTAGTAGCTCTTTGAAACTTGACAAAATAAAGGAGGTCTCAGATTTCCTCTATAGTTTGTTTCCTCTTCAAGTAGCCCTAGGCACAGACTGTGGAAAAGCACTTTCATTGAGAGGGGTTGCCAAGCTTCTAAGAAATAACGAGTTTCCGAAATACCAGCAAATATTTTTTCAACCAATCTTGATGATACTTGGTGGTAATGATCAGTACACAAATCCCACTTGGCTTACAAAATTTTGTTCTTCTAGGTTGAAGCATTCGTCTACAGTAGCAGTTTTTATATTTAGGTTTCCCTCTGTTCTCTCCTATATAGATAGATGAATTTGGAACTCTAAATCCAACATGGTTTGTAGTAGCTCTTTGAAACTTGACAAAATAAAGGAGTTCTCAGATTTGTCTCTATGGTTTGTTTCCTCTTCAAGTAGCCCTAGGCACAGACTGTGGAAAAGCACTTTCATTGAGAGGGGTTGCCAAGCTTCTAAGATATAACGAGTTTCCGAAATACCAGCAAATATTTTTTCACCCAATCTTGATGATACTTGGTGGTAATGATCAGTACACAAATCCCACTTGGCTCACCAAATTTTGTTCTTCTAGGTTGAAGCGTTCGTCTACAGTAGCAGTTTTTATATTTAGGTTTCCCTCTGTTCTCTCCTATATAGAAAGATGAATTTGGAACTCTAAATCCAACATGGTTTGTAGTAGCTCTTTGAAACTTTACAAAATAAAGGAGTTCTCAGTTTTGTCTCTATGGTTTGTTTCCTCTTAAAGTAGCCCTAGGCACAAACTGTGGAAAGCACATTCATTGAGATGGGTTGCCAAGCTTCTAAGAAATAAAGGGTTTCCGAAATACCAGCAAATATTTTTTCACACAATCTTGTTGATACTTGGTGGTAATGATCAGTACACAAATCCCACTTGGCTCACCAAATTTTGGTGTTCTAGGTTGAAGCGTTCGTCTACAGTAGCAGTTTTTATATTTAGATTTCTCTCTGTTCTCTCCTATATAGATAGATGAATTTGGAACTCTAAATCCAACATATTTTGCAGTAGCTCTTTGAAACTTGACAAAATAAAGGAGTTCTCAGATTTGTCTCTATGGTTTGTTTCCTCATCAAGTAGCCCTAGGCACAGACTGTGGAAAAGCACTTTCATTGAGATGGGTTCCCAAGCTTCTAAGAAATAACGAGTTTCCGAAATACCAGCAAATATTTTTTCACCCAATCTTGATGATACTTGGTGGTCATGATCAGTACACAAATCCCACTTGGCTCACCAAATTTTGTTCTTCTAGGTTGAAGCGTTCGTCTACAGTAGCAGTTTTTATATTTAGGGTTCCCTCTGTTCTCTCCTATATAGATAGATGAATTTGGAACTCTAAATCCAACATGGTTTGTAGTAGCTCTTTGAAACTTGACAAAATAAAGGAGTTCTCAGTTTTGTCTCTATGGTTTGTTTCCTCTTCAAGTAGCCCCAGGCACAGACTGTGGAAAAGCACTTTCATTGAGAGGGGTTCCCAAGCTTCTAAGAAATAACGAGTTTCCGAAATACCAGCAAATATTTTTTCACCCAATCTTGATGATACTTGGTGCTAATGGTCAGTACACAAATCCCACTTGGCTCACCAAATTTTGTTCTTCTAGGTTGAAGCGTTCGTCTACAGTAGCAGTTTTTATATTTAGGTTTCTCTCTGTTCTCTCCTATATAGATAGATGAATTTGGAACTCTAAATCCAACATGGTTTGTAGTAGCTCTTTGAAACTTGACAAAATAAAGGAGTTCTCAGTTTTGTCTCTATGGTTTGTTTCCTCTTCAAGTAGCCCTAGGCACACACCTTGGAAAAGCACTTTCATTGAGAGGGGTTGTCAAGCTTCTAAGAAATAACGAGTTTCCGAAATACCAGCAAATATTTTTTCACCCACATTTGATGATTCTTGGTGGTAATGATCAGTACACAAATCCCACTTGGCTCACGAAATTTTGTTCTTCTAGTTTGAAGCTTTCGTCTACAGTAGCAGTTTTTATATTTAGGTTTCCCCCTGTTCTCTCCTATATAGATAGATAAATTTGGAACTCTAAATCCAACATGGTTTGTAGTAGCTCTTTGAAACTTGAGAAAATAAAGGAGTTCTCAGATTTGTCTCTGTGGTTTGTTTCCTCTTCAAGTAGCCCTAGGCACAGACTTTGGAATAGCACTTTCATTGAGAGGGGTTGCCAAGCTTCTAAGAAATAACGAGTTTCCGAAATACCAGCAAATATTTTTTCACCCAATCTTGATGATACTTGGTGGTAATGATCAGTACACAAATCCCACTTGGCTCACCAAATTTTGTTCTTCTAGGTTGAAGCGTTCGTCTACAGTAGCAGTTTTTATATTTAGGTTTCCCTCTGTTCTCTCCTATATAGATAGATGAATTTGGAACTCTAAATCCAACATGGTTTGTAGTAGCTCTTTGAAACTTGACAAAATAAAGGAGTTCTCAGTTTTGTCTCTATGGTTTGTTTCCTGTTAAAGTAGCCCTAGGCACAGACTGTGGAAAGCACTTTCATTGAGATGGGTTGCCAAGCTTCTAAGAAATAAAGGGTTTCCGAAATACCAGCAAATATTTTTTCATACAATCTTGTTATACTTGGTGGTAATGATCAGTATACAAATCCCACTTGGCTCACCAAATTTTGGTGTTCTAGGTTGAAGCGTTCGTCTACAGTAGCAGTTTTTATATTTAGATTTCTCTCTGTTCTCTCCTATATAGATAGATGAATTTGGAACTCTAAATTCAACATGGTTTGCAGCAGCTTTTTGAAACTTGACAAAATAAAGGAGTTCTCAGATTTGTCTCTATGGTTTGTTTCCTCATCAAGTAGCCCTAGGCACAGACTGTGGAAAAGCACTTTCATTGAGAGGGGATCCCAAGCTTCTAAGAAATAACGAGTTTCCGAAATACCAGCAAATATTTTTTCACCCAATCTTGATGATACTTGGTGGACATGATCAGTACACAAATACCACTTGGCTCACCAAATTTTGTTCTCCTAGGTTGAAGCGTTCGTCTACAGTAGCAGTTTTTATAATTAGGGTTCCCTCTGTTCTCTCCTATATAGAAAGATGAATTTGGAACTCTAAATCCAACATGGTTTGTAGTAGCTCTTTGAAACTTGACAAAATAAAGGAGTTCTCAGTTTTGTCGCTATGGTTTGTTTCCTCTTCAAGTAGCCCCAGGCACAGACTGTGGAAAAGCACTTTCATTGAGAGGGGTTCCCAAGCTTCTAAGAAATAATCAGTTTCCGAAATACCAGCAAATATTTTTTCACCCAATCTTGATGATACTTGGTGCTAATGGTCAGTACACAAATCCCACTTGGCTCACCAAATTTTGTTCTTCTAGGTTGAAGCGTTCGTCTACAGTAGCAGTTTTTATATTTAGGTTTCCCTCTGCTCTCTCCTATATAGATAGATGAATTTGGAACTCTAAATCCATCATGGTTTGTAGTAGCTCTTTGAAACTTGACAAAATAAAGGAGTTCTCAGATTTGTCTCTATGGTTTGTTTCCTCTTCAAGTAGCCCTAGGCACAGACTGTGGAAAAGCACTTTCATTGAGAGGGGTTGCCAAGCTTCTAAGAAATAACGAGTTTCCGAAATACCAGCAAATATTTTTTCACCCAATTTGATGATACTTGGTGGTAATGATCAGTACACAAATCCCACTTGGCTCACCAAACTTTGTTCTTCTAGGTTGAAGCGTTCGTCTACAGTAGCAGTTTTTATATTTCGGTTTCTCTCTGTTCTCTCCTATATAGATAGATGAATTTGGAACTCTAAATCCAACATGGTTTGTAGTAGCTCTTTGAAACTTGACAAAATAAAGGAGTTCTCAGTTTTGTCTCTATGGTTTGTTTCCTCTTCAAGTAGCCCTAGGCACAGACCTTGGAAAAGCACTTTCATTGAGAGGGGTTGCCAAGCTTCTAAGAAATAACGAGTTTTCGAAATACCAGCAAATATTTTTTCACCCAAATTTGATGATTCTGGGTGGTAATGATCAGTACACAAATCCCACTTGGCTCACCAAATTTTGTTCTTCTAGTTTGAAGCTTTCGTCTACAGTAGCAGTTTTTATATTTAGGTTTCCCTCTGTTCTCTCCTATATAGATAGATGAATTTGGAACTCTAAATCCAACATGGTTTGTAGTAGCTCTTTGAAACTTGACAAAATAAAGGAGTTCTCAGATTTGTCTCTGTGGTTTGTTTCCTCTTCAAGTAGCCCTAGGCACAGACTTTGGAATAGCACTTTCATTGAGAGGGGTTGCCAAGCTTCTAAGAAATAACGAGTTTCCGAAATACCAGCAAATATTTTTTTCACCCAATCTTGATGATACTTGGTGGTAATGATCAGTACACAAATCCCACTTGGCTTACCAAATTTTGTTCTTCTAGGTTGAAGCGTTCATCTACAGTAGCAGTTTTTATATTTAGGTTTCTCTCTGTTCTCTCCTATATAGATAGATGAATTTGGAACTCTAAATCCAACATGGTTTGTAGTAGCTCTTTGAAACTTGACAAAATAAAGGAGTTCTCAGATTTATCTCTATGGTTTGTTTCCTCTTTAAGTAGCCATAGACACAGACTGTGGAAAAGCACTTTCATTGAGAGGGGTTGCCAAGCTTCTAAGAAATAACGATTTTCCGAAATACCAGCAAATATTTTTTCACCCAATCTTGATGATACTTCTTGCTAATGATCAGTACACAAATCCCACTTGGCTCACCAAATTTAGTTCTTCTAGGTTGAAGCGTTCGTGTACAGTAGCAGTTTTTATATTTAGGTTTCCCTGTGTTCTCTCCTATACAGATAGATGAATTTGGAACTCTAAATCCAACATGGTTTGTAGTAGCTCTTTGAAACTTGACAAAATAAAGGAGTTCTCCGTTTTGTCTCTATGGTTTGTTTCCTCTTCAAGTAGCCCCAGGCACAGACTGTGGAAAAGCACTTTCATTGAGAGGGGTTCCCAAGCTTCTAAGAAATAACGAGTTTCCGAAATACCAGCAAATATTTTTTCACCCAATCTTGATGATACTTGGTGCTAATGGTCAGTACACAAATCCCACTTGGCTCACCAAATTTTGTTCTTCTAGGTTGAAGCGTTCGTCTACAGTAGCAGTTTTTATATTTAGGTTTCCCTCTGCTCTCTCCTATATAGATAGATGAATTTGGAACTCTAAATCCAACATGGTGTGTAGTAGCTCTTTGAAACTTGACAAAATAAAGGAGTTCTCAGTTTTTTCGCTATGGTTTGTTTCCTCTTCAAGTAGCCCTAGGCACAGACTGTGGAAAAGCACTTTCATTGAGAGGGGTTCCCAAGCTTCTAAGAAATAACGAGTTTCCGAAATACCAGCAAATATTTTTTCACCCAAACTTGATGATACTTGGTGGTAAGGATCAGTACACAAATCCCACTTGGCTCCCCAAATTTTGTTCTTCTAGGTTGAAGCGTTCGTCTACAGTAGAAGTTTTTATATTTAGGTTTCCCTCTGTTCTCTCCCATATGAATAGATGAATTTGGAACTCTAAATCCAACATGGTTTTTAGTAGCTCTTTGAAACTTGACAAAATAAAGGAGTTCTCAGTTTTGTCTCTATGGTTTGTTTCCTGTTCAAGTAGCCCTAGGCACAGACTGTGGAAAAGCACTTTCATTGAGAGGTGTTGCCAAGCTTCTAAGAAATTACGAGTTTCCGAAATACCAGCAAATATTTTTTTACCCAATCTTGATGTTACTTGGTGGTAATGATCAGTACACAAATCCCACTTGGCTCACCAAATTTTGTTCTTCTAGGTTGAAGCGTTCGTCTACAGTAGCAGTTTTTATATTTAGGTTTCCCTCTGTTCTCTCCTATATAGATAGATGAATTTGGAACTCTAAATCCAACATGGTTTGTAGTAGCTCTTTGAAACTTGACAAAATAAAGGAGTTCTCAGTTTTGTCTCTATGGTGTGTTTCCTGTTAAAGTAGCCCTAGGCACAGACTGTGGAAAGCACTTTCATTGAGATGGGTTGCCAAGCTTCTAAGAAATAAAGGGTTTCCGAAATACCAGCAAATATTTTTTCATACAATCTTGTTGATACTTGGTGGTAATGATCAGTATACAAATCCCACTTGGCTCACCAAATTTTGGTGTTCTAGGTTGAAGCGTTCGTCTACAGTAGCAGTTTTTATATTTAGATTTCTCTCTGTTCTCTCCTATATAGATAGATGAATTTGGAACTCTAAATTCAACATGGTTTGCAGCAGCTTTTTGAAACTTGACAAAATAAAGGAGTTCTCAGATTTGTCTCTATGGTTTGTTTCCTCATCAAGTAGCCCTAGGCACAGACTGTGGAAAAGCACTTTCATTGAGAGGGGATCCCAAGCTTCTAAGAAATAACGAGTTTCCGAAATACCAGCAAATATTTTTTCACCCAATCTTGATGATACTTGGTGGTCATGATCAGTACACAAATACCACTTGGCTCACCAAATTTTGTTCTCCTAGGTTGAAGCGTTCGTCTACAGTAGCAGTTTTTATATTTAGGGTTCCCTCTGTTCTCTCCTATATAGAAAGATGAATTTGGAACTCTAAATCCAACATGGTTTGTAGTAGCTCTTTGAAACTTGACAAAATAAAGGAGTTCTCAGTTTTGTCGCTATGGTTTGTTTCCTCTTCAAGTAGCCCCAGGCACAGACTGTGGAAAAGCACTTTCATTGAGAGGGGTTCCCAAGCTTCTAAGAAATAACGAGTTTCCGAAATACCAGCAAATATTTTTTCACCCAATCTTGATGATACTTGGTGCTAATGGTCAGTACACAAATCCCACTTGGCTCACCAAATTTTGTTCTTCTAGGTTGAAGCGTTCGTCTACAGTAGCAGTTTTTATATTTAGGTTTCCCTCTGTTCTCTCCTATATAGAAAGATGAATTTGGAACTCTAAATCCAACATGGTGTGTAGTAGCTCTTTGAAACTTGACAAAATAAAGGAGTTTTCAGTTTTTTCGCTATGGTTTGTTTCCTCTTCAAGTAGCCCTAGGCACAGACTGTGGAAAAGCACTTTCATTGAGAGGGGTTGCCAAGCTTCTAAGAAATAACGAGTTTCCGAAATACCAACAAATATTTTTTCACCCAATCTTGATGATACTTGGTGGTCATGATCAGTACACAAATCCCACTTGGCTCACCAAATTTTGTTCTTCTAGGTTGAAGCGTTCGTCTACAGTAGCAGTTTTTATATTTAGGTTTCACTCTGTTCTCTCATATATAGATAGATGAATTTGGAACTCTAAATCCAACATGGTTTGCAGTAGCTCTTTGAAACTTGAAAAAATAAAGGAGTTCTCAGTTTTGTCTCTATGGATTGTTTCCTCTTCAAGTAGCCCTAGGCACAGTCTGTGGAAAGCACTTTCGTTGAGATGGGTTGCCAAGCTTCTAAGAAATAACGAGTTTCCGAAATACCAGCAAATATTTTTTCACCCAATCTTGATGATACTTGGTGGTAATGATCAGTACACAAATCACACTTGGCTTACCAAATTTTGTTCTTTTAGGTTGAAGCGTTCGTCTACAGTAGCAGTTTTTATATTTAAGTTTTCCTCTGTTCTCTCCTATATAGAAAGATGAATTTGGAACTCTAAGTCCAACATGGTTTGTAGTAGCTCTTTGAAACTTGACAAAATAAAGGAGTTCTCAGATTTGTCGCTATGGTTTGTTTCCTCTTCAAGTAGCCCTAGGCACAGACCTTGGAAAAGCACTTTCATTGAGAGGGGTTGCCAAGCTTCTAAGAAATAACGAGTTTCCGAAATACCAGCAAATATTTTTTCACCCAATCTTGATGATACTTGGTGGTAATGATCAGTACACAAATCCCACTTGGCTCACCAAATTTTGTTCTTCTAGGTTGAAGCGTTCGTCTACAGTAGCAGTTTTTATATTTAGGTTTCCCTCTGCTCTCTCCCATATAGATAGATGAATTTGGAACTCTAAATCCAACATGGTTTGCAGTAGCTCTTTGAAACTTGACAAAATAAAGGAGTTCTCAGTTTTGTCTCTATGGTTTGTTTCCTCTTCAAGTAGCCCTAGGCACAGACTGTGGAAAAGCACTTTCATTGAGAATGGTTGCCAAGCTTCTAAGAAATTACGAGTTTCCGAAATACCAGCAAATATTTTTTCACCCAATCTTGATGATACTTGGTGCTAATGATCAGTACACAAATCCCACTTGGCTCACCAAATTTTGTTCTTCTAGGTTGAAGCGTTCGTCTACAGTAGCAGTTTTTATATTTAGGTTTCCCTCTGTTCTCTCCTATATAGAAAGATGAATTTGGAACTCTAAATCCAACATGGTTTGTAGTAGCTCTTTGAAACTTGACAAAATAAAGGAGTTCTCAGTTTTGTCGCTATGGTTTGTTTCCTCATCAAGTAGCCCTAGGCACAGACTGTGGAAAAGCACTTTCATTGAGAGGGGTTCCAAAGCTTCTAAGAAATAACGAGTTTCCGAAATACCAGCAAATATTTTTTCACCCAATCTTGATGATACTTGGTGCTAATGATCAGTACACAAATCCCACTTGGCTCACCAAATTTTGTTCTTCTAGGTTGAAGCATTCGTCTACAGTAGCAGTTTTTATATTTAGGTTTCACTCTGTTCTCTCTATATAGATAGATGAATTTGGAACTCTAAATCCAACATGGTTTGTTGTAGCCCATTGAAACTTGACAAAATAAAGGAGTTCTCAGTTTTGTCTCTATGGATTGTTTCCTCTTCAAGTAGCCCTAGGCACAGACTGTGGAAAGCACTTTCGTTGAGATGGGTTGCCAAGCTTCTAAGAAATAACGAGTTTCCGAAATACCAGCAAATATTTTTTCACAAAATCTTGTTGATACTTGGTGGTCATGATCAGTACACAAAACCCACTTGGCTCACCAAATTTAGTTCTTCTAGGTTGAAGCGTTCATGTACAGTAGCAGTTTTTATATTTAGGTTTCCCTCTGTTCTCTCCTATATAGATAGATGAATTTGGAACTCTAAATCCATCATGGTTTGTAGTAGCTCGTTGAAACTTGACAAAATAAAGGAGTTCTCAGTTTTGTCTCTATGGATTGTTTCCTCTTCAAGTAGCCCTAGGCACAGACTGTGGAAAGCACTTTCGTTGAGATGGGTTGCCAAGCTTCTAAGAAATAACGAGTTTCCGAAATACCAGCAAATATTTTTTCACACAATCTTGATGATACTTGGTGGTCATGATCAGTACACAAAACCCACTTGGCTCACCAAATTTAGTTCTTCTAGGTTGAAGCGTTCGTCTACAGTAGCAGTTTTTATATTTAGGTTTCCCTCTGTTCTCACCTATATAGATAGATGAATTTGCAACTCTAAATCCATCATGGTTTGTAGTAGCTCGTTGAAACGTGACAAAATAAAAGAGTTCTCAGTTTTGTCTCTATGAATTGTTTCCTCTTCAAGTAGCCCTAGGCACAGACTGTGGAAAGCACTTTCGTTGAGATGGGTTGCCAAGCTTCTAAGAAATAATGAGTTTCCGAAATACCAGCGAATATTTTTTCACCCAATCTTGATGATACTTGGTGGTAATGATCAGTACACAAATCACACTTCACTTACCAAATTTTGTTCTTTTAGGTTGAAGCGTTCGTCTACAGTAGCAGTTTTTATATTTAAGTTTCCCTCTGTTCTCTCCTATATAGATAGATGAATTTGGAACTCTAAATCCAACATGGTTTGTAGTAGCTCTTTGAAACTTGACAAAATAAAGGAGTTCTCAGATTTGTCTCTATGGTTTGTTTCCTCTTCAAGTAGCCCTAGGCACAGACGGTGGAAAGCACTTTCATTGAGAGGGGTTGCCAAGCTTCTACGAAATAACGAGTTTCCGAAATACCATCGAATATTTTTTCACCCAATCTTGATGATACTTGTTGCTAATGATCAGTACACAAATCCCACTTGGCTCACCAAATTTTGTTCTTCTAGGTTGAAGCGTTCGTCTACAGTAGCAGTTTATATATTTAGGGTTCCCTGTGTTCTCTCACATATAGATAGATGAATTTGGAACTCTAAATCCAACATGGTTTGTAGTAGCTCTTTGAAACTTGACAAAATAAAGGAGTTCTCAGTTTTGTCGCTATGGTTTGTTTCCTCTTCAAGTAGCCCCAGGCACAGACTGTGGAAAAGCACTTTCATTGAGAGGGGTTGCCAAGCTTCTAAGAAATAACGAGTTTCCGAAATACCAGCAAATATTTTTTCACCCAATCTTGATGATACTTGGTGGTAATGATCAGTACAGAAATCCCACTTGGCTCACCAAATTTTATTCTTCTAGGTTGAAGCGTTCGTCTACAGTAGCAGTTTTCATATTTAGGTTTCCCTCTGTTCTCTCCTATATAGAAAGATGAATTTGGAACTCTAAATCCAACATGGTTTGTAGTAGCTCTTTGAAACTTGACAAAATAAAGGAGTTCTCAGATTTATCTCTATGGTTTGTTTCCTCTTCAAGTAGCCATAGACACAGACTGTGGAAAAGCACTTTCATTGAGAGGGGTTGCCAAGCTTCTAAGAAATAACGATTTTCCGAAATACCAGCAAATATTTTTTCACCCAATCTTGATGATACTTGGTGGTAATGATCAGTACACAAATCACACTTGGCTTACCAAATTTTGTTCCTTTAGGTTGAAGCGTTCGTCTACAGTAGCAGTTTTTATATTTAAGTTTTCCTCTGTTCTCTCCTATATAGAAAGATGAATTTGGAACTCTAAGTCCAACATGGTTTGTAGTAGCTCTTTGAAACTTGACAAAATAAAGGAGTTCTCAGATTTGTCTCTATGGTTTGTTTCCTCTTCAAGTAGCCCTAGGCACAGACTGTGGAAAAGCACTTTCATTGAGAGGGTTGCCAAGCTTCTAAGAAATAACGAGTTTCCGAAATACCAGCAAATATTTTTTCACCCAATCTTGATGATGCTTGGTGGTAATGATCAGTACACAAATCCCACTTGGCTCACCAAATTTTGTTCTTCTAGGTTGAAGCGTTCGTCTACAGTAGCAGTTTTTATATTTAGGTTTCCCTCTGCTCTCTCCCATATAGATAGATGAATTTGGAACTCTAAATCCAACATGGTTTGCAGTAGCTCTTTGAAACTTGACAAAATAAAGGAGTTCTCAGTTTTGTCTCTATGGTTTGTTTCCTCTTCAAGTAGCCCTAGGCACAGACTGTGGAAAAGCACTTTCATTGAGAGGGGTTGCCAAGCTTCTAAGAAATTACGAGTTTCCGAAATACCAGCAAATATTTTTTCACCCAATCTTGATGATACTTGGTGCTAATGATCAGTACACAAATCCCACTTGGCTCACCAAATTTTGTTCTTCTAGGTTGAAGCGTTCGTCTACAGTAGCAGTTTTTATATTTAGGTTTCCCTCTCTTCTCTCCTATATAGAAAGATGAATTTGGAACTCTAAATCCAACATGGTTTGTAGTAGCTCTTTGAAACTTGACAAAATAAAGGAGTTCTCAGTTTTGTCGCTATGGTTTGTTTCCTCATCAAGTAGCCCTAGGCACAGACTGTGGAAAAGCACTTTCATTGAGAGGGGTTCCAAAGCTTCTAAGAAATAACGAGTTTCCGAAATACCAGCAAATATTTTTTCACCCAATCTTGATGATACTTGGTGCTAATGATCAGTACACAAATCCCACTTGGCTCACCAAATTTTGTTCTTCTAGGTTGAAGCATTCGTCTACAGTAGCAGTTTTTATATTTAGGTTTCACTCTGTTCTCTCTATATAGATAGATGAATTTGGAACTCTAACTCCAACATGGTTTGTAGTAGCCCATTGAAACTTGACAAAATAAAGGAGTTCTCAGTTTTGTCTCTATGGATTGTTTCCTCTTCAAGTAGCCCTAGGCACAGACTGTGGAAAGCACTTTCATTGAGATGGGTTGCCAAGCTTCTAAGAAATAACGAGTTTCCGAAATACCAGCAAATATTTTTTCACAAAATCTTGTTGATACTTGGTGGTCATGATCAGTACACAAAACCCACTTGGCTCACCAAATTTAGTTCTTCTAGGTTGAAGCGTTCATGTACAGTAGCAGTTTTTATATTTAGGTTTCCCTCTGTTCTCTCCTATATAGATAGATGAATTTGGAACTCTAAATCCATCATGGTTTGTAGTAGCTCGTTGAAACTTGACAAAATAAAGGAGTTCTCAGTTTTGTCTCTATGGATTGTTTCCTCTTCAAGTAGCCCTAGGCACAGACTGTGGAAAGCACTTTCGTTGAGATGGGTTGCCAAGCTTCTAAGAAATAACGAGTTTCCGAAATACCAGCAAATATTTTTTCACACAATCTTGATGATACTTGGTGGTCATGATCAGTACACAAAACCCACTTGGCTCACCAAATTTTATTCTTCTAGGTTGAAGCGTTCGTCTACAGTAGCAGTTTTCATATTTAGGTTTCCCTCTGTTCTCTCCTATATAGAAAGATGAATTTGGAACTCTAAATCCAACATGGTTTGTAGTAGCTCTTTGAAACTTGACAAAATAAAGGAGTTCTCAGATTTATCTCTATGGTTTGTTTCCTCTTCAAGTAGCCATAGACACAGACTGTGGAAAAGCACTTTCATTGAGAGGGGTTGCCAAGCTTCTAAGAAATAACGATTTTCCGAAATACCAGCAAATATTTTTTCACCCAATCTTGATGATACTTGGTGGTAATGATCAGTACACAAATCACACTTGGCTTACCAAATTTTGTTCCTTTAGGTTGAAGCGTTCGTCTACAGTAGCAGTTTTTATATTTAAGTTTTCCTCTGTTCTCTCCTATATAGAAAGATGAATTTGGAACTCTAAGTCCAACATGGTTTGTAGTAGCTCTTTGAAACTTGACAAAATAAAGGAGTTCTCAGATTTGTCTCTATGGTTTGTTTCCTCTTCAAGTAGCCCTAGGCACAGACTGTGGAAAAGCACTTTCATTGAGAGGGGTTGCCAAGCTTCTAAGAAATAACGAGTTTCCGAAATACCAGCAAATATTTTTTCACCCAATCTTGATGATGCTTGGTGGTAATGATCAGTACACAAATCCCACTTGGCTCACCAAATTTTGTTCTTCTAGGTTGAAGCGTTCGTCTACAGTAGCAGTTTTTATATTTAGGTTTCCCTCTGCTCTCTCCCATATAGATAGATGAATTTG